>NC_091320.1:22238195-22243195 GCF_038502225.1 Cherax quadricarinatus | reverse complement strand
CAATCAAGCAATCAAGCAAGTATGCAAGCATGCAAGCAAGCAAGAAGGAAGTGTACAAGGAAGCAGTGAAGTCTGCAAGGAAGCAAGGAAGTCTGCAAGGAAGCAGTGAAGTCTGCAAGGAAGCAGTGAAGTGTGAGAGGAAGCAGTGAAGTTTGCGAGGAAGCAGTGAAGTCTGCGAGGAAGCAGTGAAGTCTGCGAGGAAGCAGTGAAGTCTGCGAGGAAGCAGTGAAGTCTGCGAGGAAGCAGTGAAGTCTGCGAAGAAGCAGTGAAGTCTGCGAGGAAGCAGTGAAGTCTGCGAGGAAGCAGTGAAGTCTGCGAGGAAGCAGTGAAGTCTGCGAGGAAGCAGTGAAGTCTGCGAGGAAGCAGTGAAGTCTGCGAGGAAGCAGTGAAGTCTGCGAGGAAGCAGTGAAGTCTGCGAGGAAGCAGTGAAGTCTGCAAATAAGCAGTGAAGTCTGCGAGGAAGCAGTGAAGTCTGCGAGGAAGCAGTGAAGTCTGCGAGGAAGCAGTGAAGTCTGCGAGGAAGCAGTGAAGTCTGCGAGGAGGCAGTGAAGTCTGCGAGGAAGCAGTGAAGTCTGCGAGGAAGCAGTGAAGTCTGCGAGGAAGCAGTGAAGTCTGCGAGGAAGCAGTGAAGTCTGCGAGGAAGCAGTGAAGTCTGCGAGGAAGCAGTGAAGTCTGCGAGGAAGCAGTGAAGTCTGCGAGGAAGCAGTGAAGTGTGCGAGGAAGCAGTGAAGTCTGCGAGGAAGCAGTGAAGTTTGCGAGGAAGCAGTGAAGTCTGCGAGGAAGCAGTGAAGTCTGCGAGGAAGCAGTGAAGTCTGCGAGGAAGCAGTGAAGTCTGCGAGGAAGCAGTGAAGTCTGCGAGGAAGCAGTGAAGTCTGCGAGGAAGCAGTGAAGTCTGCGAGGAAGCAGTGAAGTCTGCGAGGAAGCAGTGAAGTCTGTGAGGAAGCAGTGAAGTCTGCGAGGAAGCAGTGAAGTCTGCGAGGAAGCAGTGAAGTCTGCGAGGAAGCAGTGAAGTCTGCGAGGAAGCAGTGAAGTCTGCGAGGAAGCAGTGAAGTCTGCGAGGAAGCAGTGAAGTCTGCGAGGAAGCAGTTGTGTCTGCGAGGAAGCAGTGAAGTCTGCGAGGAAGCAGTGAAGTCTGCGAGGAAGCAGTGAAGTCTGCGAGGAAGCAGTGAAGTCTGCGAGGAAGCAGTGAAGTCTGTGAGGAAGCAGTGAAGTCTGCAAGGAAGCAGTGAAGTCTGCGAGGAATCAGTGAAGTCTGCGAGGAAGCAGTGAAGTCTGCGAGGAAGCAGTGAAGTCTGCGAGGAAGCAGTGAAGTCTGCGAGGAAGCAGTGAAGTCTGCGAGGAAGCAGTGAAGTCTGCGAGAAGGCAGTGAAGTCTGCGAGGAAGCAGTGAAGTCTGCGAGGAAGCAGTGAAGTCTGCGAGGAAGCAGTGAAGTCTGCGAGGAAGCAGTGAAGTCTGCGAGGAAGCAGTGAAGTCTGCGAGGAAGCAGTGAAGTCTGCGAGGAAGCAGTGAAGTCTGCGAGGAAGCAGTGAAGTCTGCGAGGAAGCAGTGAAGTCTGCGAGGAAGCAGTGAAGTCTGCGAGGAAGCAGGAAAGTGTACAAGTACAAGTACGCAGGAAATAGTGCACGCAAGTAATCGGGGAAGTGAACAAGCAAGCCAGCAAGCAAGCAGGGACGTGAGCAAGCAAGCAAGCAAGCAGGGACGTGAGCAAGCAAGCAAGCAAGCAGGGACGTGAGCAAGCAAGCAAGCAAGCAGGGACGTGAGCAAGCAAGCAAGCAAGCAGGGACGTGAGCAAGCAAGCAAGCAAGCAGGGACGTGAGCAAGTAAGCAAGCAAGCAAGCAAGCAGGGACGTGAGCAAGTAAGCAAGCAAGCAAGCAAGCAAGCAAGCAAGCAGGGACGTGAGCAAGTAAGCAAGCAAGCAAGCAAGCAAGCAAGCAAGCAGGGACGTGCGCACGCAAGCAAGCAAGCAGGGACGTGAGCAAGCAAGCAAGCAAGCAGGGACGTGAGCAAGCAAGCAAGCAAGCAGGGACGTGAGCAAGCAAGCAAGCAAGCAGGAACGTGAGCAAGCAAGCAAGCAAGCAGGAACGTGAGCAAGCAAGCAAGCAAGCAGGAACGTGAGCAAGCAAGCAAGCAAGCAGGAACGTGAGCAAGCAAGCAAGCAAGCAGGGACGTGAGCAAGCAAGCAAGCAAGCAGGGACGTGAGCAAGCAAGCAAGCAAGCAGGGACGTGAGCAAGCAAGCAAGCAAGCAGGAACGTGAGCAAGCAAGCAAGCAAGCAGGAACGTGAGCAAGCAAGCAAGCAAGCAGGAACGTGAGCAAGCAAGCAAGCAAGCAGGAACGTGAGCAAGCAAGCAAGCAAGCAAGAACGTGAGCAAGCAAGCAAGCAAGCAGGAACGTGAGCAAGCAAGCAAGCAAGCAAGCAGGAACGTGAGCAAGCAAGCAGGAACGTGAGCAAGCAAGCAAGCAAGCAGGGACGTGAGCAAGCAAGCAAGCAAGCAAGCAGGAACGTGAGCAAGCAAGCAAGCAAGCAAGCAGGAACGTGAGCAAGCAAGCAAGCAAGCAAGCAAGCAAGCAGGAACGTGAGCAAGCAAGCAAGCAAGCAAGCAAGCAGGAACGTGAGCAAGCAAGCAAGCAAGCAGGAACGTGAGCAAGCAAGCAAGCAAGCAGGAACGTGAGCAAGCAAGCAAGCAAGCAGGAACGTGAGCAAGCAAGCAAGCAAGCAGGGACGTGAGCAAGCAAGCAAGCAAGCAGGGACGTGAGCTAGCAAGCAAGCAAGCAGGAACGTGAGCAAGCAAGCAAGCAAGCAAGCAAGCAAGCAGGAACGTGAGCAAGCAAGCAAGCAAGCAGGAACGTGAGCAAGCAAGCAAGCAAGCAGGAACGTGAGCAAGCAAGCAAGCAAGCAGGAACGTGAGCAAGCAAGCAAGCAAGCAAGCAGGAACGTGAGCAAGCAAGCAAGCAAGCAGGAACGTGAGCAAGCAAGCAAGCAAGCAGGAACGTGAGCAAGCAAGCAAGCAGGAACGTGAGCAAGCAAGCAAGCAAGCAGGAACGTGAGCAAGCAAGCAAGCAAGCAGGGACGTGAGCAAGCAAGCAAGCAAGCAGGGACGTGAGCAAGCAAGCAAGCAAGCAGGAACGTGAGCAAGCAAGCAAGCAAGCAAGCAGGAACGTGAGCAAGCAAGCAAGCAAGCAGGAACGTGAGCAAGCAAGCAAGCAAGCAAGCAGGAACGTGAGCAAGCAAGCAAGCAAGCAAGCAGGAACGTGAGCAAGCAAGCAAGCAAGCAAGCAGGAACGTGAGCAAGCAAGCAAGCAAGCAGGAACGTGAGCAAGCAAGCAAGCAAGCAGGAACGTGAGCAAGCAAGCAAGCAAGCAAGCAGGAACGTGAGCAAGCAAGCAAGCAAGCAAGCAGGAACGTGAGCAAGCAAGCAAGCAAGCAAGCAGGAACGTGAGCAAGCAAGCAGGAACCTGAGCAAGCAAGCAAGCAAGCAAGCAAGCAAGCAGGAACGTGAGCAAGCAAGCAAGCAAGCAAGCAGGAACGTGAGCAAGCAAGCAAGCAAGCAGGAACGTGAGCAAGCAAGCAAGCAAGCAAGCAGGAACGTGAGCAAGCAAGCAAGCAAGCAGGAACGTGAGCAAGCAAGCAAGCAAGCAGGAACGTGAGCAAGCAAGCAAGCAAGCAGGAACGTGAGCAAGCAAGCAAGCAAGCAGGAACGTGAGCAAGCAAGCAGGGACGTGAGCAAGTAAGGAAGTGAACAAGCAATTAATCATTGAGTTTTAGATAGATCACTTACAACAAGTTAAAGGTTATATCCAGCCTCACCTAACTAATTCACCATCTTTATCTCACTTACAACCAGGACCACAGCGGTCTGAGGACCGTAGTAGTCCCAGATCATAGCAGTCTGAACACTGTAGTAGTCCCAGGACCACAGTGGTCTGAGGACCGTAGTAGTCCCAGGACCACAGCGGTCTGAGGACCGTAGTAGTCCCAGATCATAGCGGTCTGAAGACTGTAGTAGTCCCAGGACCACAGCGGTCTGAGGACTGTAGTAGTCCCAGGACCACAGCGGTCTGAGGACTGTAATAGTCCCAGGACCACAGCGGTCTGAGGACCGTAGTAGTCCCAGATCATAGCGGTCTGAACACTGTAGTAGTCCCAGGACCACAGAGGTCTGAGGACTGTAGTAGTCCCAGGACCACAGCTGTCTGAGGACTGTAATAGTCCCAGGACCACAGCGGTCTGAGGACTGTAATAGTCCCAGGACCACAGCGGTCTGAGGACTGTAGTAGTCCCAGGACCACAGCGGTCTGAGGACTGTAGTAGTCCCAGGACCACAGCGGTCTGAGGACTGTAGTAGTCCCAGGACCACAGCTGCCTGAGGACTGTAATAGTCCCAGGACCACAGCGGTCTGAGGACTGTAGTAGTCCCAGGACCACAGCGGTCTGAAGACTGTAGTAGTTCCAGGACCACAGCGTTCTGAGGACCGTAGTAGTCCCAGGAGCACAGCGGTCTGAGGACTGTAGTAGTCCCAGAACCATAGTGGTCTGAGAACAATAGCAGTCTGTGGACCGTAGTAGTCCCAGGACCATAGTGGTCTGAGAACCATAGCAGTCTGTGGACCGTAGTAGTCCCAGGATCATAGTGGTCTGAGAACCATAGCAGTCTGAGCACCACAGTGGTCTGAGGACCGTAATAGTCCCAGGACCACAGTGGTCTGAGGACCGTAGTAGTCCCAGGACCACAGAGGTCTGAGGACCGTAGTAGTCCCAGGACCACAGAGGTCTGAGGACCGTAGTAGTCCCAGGACCACAGAGGCCTGAGGACCATAGTAATCCCAGACCATAGCGGTCTGAAGACCGTAGTAGTCCCAGGACCGCAGCGGTCTGAGGACCGTAGTAGTCCCAGGACCACAGAGGCCTGAGGACCATAGTAATCCCAGATCATAGCGGTCTGAGGACCGTAGTAGTCCCAGGACCGCAGCGGTTTGAGGACCGTAGTAGTCCCAGGAAA
>NC_091320.1:22200695-22230695 GCF_038502225.1 Cherax quadricarinatus | reverse complement strand
CTCCAGTATTAAGTGTCCATCCTCCTGCCTTTGTTTCAGATTGATCAAGACTTAGGGACTGATTACCTTCAAGGCTGAAAGATTGATTACCTCATCTTCCACTGTCTTCAAATAGTAATCTCTGCACTGAATTGAAAAAAGTCTTCATAATAAAGACACCCACGGGTCTTATTCATTAACAAGTTTCTCTTTTTTCTAATTACTCATGAGATCCTTGGCTACCAATGTCGGAGCTTCCTGGCTTGTTGAATGTTGACATACTCATGGTTGTCTGTGAGCCACAAAATGGGTTGACCTGACTTTTATGAAGACTGACTACTGATCATACACTCTTCGTCCGTCTCCCTGCCCTTGATTGTTGAAGGTCTGTGTATCTGCTTTATTAACTTTGCATTTACTATTTCTTAAAGCTGCTCAAGGAAAGCTTTTCGGTGGTTCACTGTCATGTCATACCTCAGCAACGACCCTCATTTAAGACTAAACCTTGAAGTTTAATCTACTAGGATGCATGTTAAGGGCTTATCACTTGACAGTTAAACAGAGAAGTAGATAATAACAAACTCGCAGCAAGCTCTAGGATGCTCAGAGTTCATTTCAGCAAAGTAAATAGGATGGGTAGTTACCTTTGCATAATTTCTCATGTCAAACGTAAAGCACCATGGTATCACTGGATTGCATGTAGCTGCAGCTGACGGTTCCCTTCACGAGAAGCACGTATCGAAGCCTCTACCACATTTTCAACCATATATATCCAGGTAAATCATCCACTAGGCTGACATATCACCATTGTGGTTCCTGAGAATCCAAATATTCCCACCTAATCTCGTTCAGCAGGATAAACAATGGGACTTTCAAAACATGTTCTAGTTGTAACTAACTCAGGCTCTCTATTAAAAAACAAACATTTGAAAGACAGTGACAACAACCATATTGTCGTTTATATTTGCCTTTATTCATCATAAAAATTCTGTCGTTGCACACCTCATCACAAAAATTCTATCTACGTATATCTCATTATGGTTTCATAGATACACTTGTGTACTCCTTTGGCTATCTTGTATATTTTATCCATCAAGGCAGACATTAACCCTTCTGCAAGTACGTCAGAGTCAGTACAGAGGTCCACAAGTCCAGCATCCTGGAAGCGTTTAACAATAACAGAGGGAATTACAAATAATATGGAGCGCCACTACATGCAGTATGATGTTATAATAACAAAAAAAGGCACAATACCGTGACTGGAACGATACACAGATAACCCGCACATAAAAGAGAGAAGCTTACGACGACGTTTCGATCGTGTGTGACTTTGTCAATGGTCCAAATCGGACCGAAACGTCGTCGTAAGCTTCTCTCTTTTACGTGCGGGTTATTTGTGTATGATGTTATAATACATTGTATTTTTCTAGCGAATGTCTGCCACCTTAGCACATGGGAGTACTATGAACTGCTTAGGGGGCCGTTCCATGGGCGGTTTGAGAATAGCATACATGATACTTAATTAAGCACCACCAACCCAACAACACAGGAGTCACATGATTTCATCGTCTACCCGTCCTCATCATAGGCAGAGCTTGTTTTGATAAGGACCTGCCTCGCATGGGCCAGTAGGCCTTCTGCAGTGTTCCTCCATTCTTATGTTCTTATGTTCTTAAGAGTCTGATCTGTGGTAACAGTTTCTCATATCTCTAACGTCTTCACAATGAGCTCCGACTGCTTGATACAGCTGCCATGTTCGTAGCTGCTGTATTGATCACTGCAACCCAGGCACTGCTCTTGAGCTATATTTGTATAATCTCTAGTACTTGGGTTGAATCCTGTTCAGCTTGGAGCTGGTATCATTTTGTCTGGAGAATGTTAGTATGAAGTTATTGTTGTGGTTTCTTGGAACCTTCCTGCATGTCCCGCTCGGCTGTGACGTCCACAGGTGGCGGCTGCATGTCCCGCTCGGCTGTGACGTCCACAGGTGGCTGCTGCATGTCCCGCTCGGCTGTGACGTCCACAGGTGGCGGCTGCATGTCACGCTCGGCTGTGACGTCCACAGGTGGAGGCTGCATGTCACGCCCGGCTGTGACGTCCACAGGTGGCGGCTGCAAGTCACGCTTGGCTGTGACGTCCATAGGTGGCGGCTGCATGTCACGCTCGGCTGTGACGTCCACAGGTGGCGGCTGCATGTCACGCTCGGCTGTGACGTCCACAGGTGGCGGCTGCAAGTCACGCTCGGCTGTGACGTCCATAGGTGGCGGCTGCATGTCACGCTCGGCTGTGACGTCCACAGGTGGCGGCTGCATGTCACGCTCGGCTGTGACGTCCACAGGTGGCGGCTGCATGTCACGCTCGGCTGTGACGTCCACAGGTGGCGGCTGCAAGTCACGCTTGGCTGTGACGTCCATAGGTGGCGGCTGCATGTCCCGCTCGGCTGTGACGTCCACAGGTGGCGGTTGCATGTCCCGTTCGGCTGTGACGTCCACAGGTGGCGGCTGCATGTCACGCTCGGCTGTGACGTCCACAGGTGGAGGCTGCATGTCACGCCCGGCTGTGACGTCCACAGGTGGCGGCTGCAAGTCACGCTTGGCTGTGACGTCCATAGGTGGCGGCTGCATGTCACGCTCGGCTGTGACGTCCACAGGTGGCGGCTGCATGTCACGCTCGGCTGTGACGTCCACAGGTGGCGGCTGCAAGTCACGCTTGGCTGTGACGTCCATAGGTGGCGGCTGCATGTCACGCTCGGCTGTGACGTCAACAGGTGGCGGCTGCATGTCACGCTCGGCTGTGACGTCCACAGGTGGCGGCTGCATGTCACGCTCGGCTGTGACGTCCACAGGTGGAGGCTGCATGTTACGCCCGGCTGTGAGGTCCACAGGTGGCGGCTGCATGTCACGCTCGGCTGTGACGTCCACAGGTGGCGGCTGCATGTCACGCTCGGCTGTGACGTCCACAGGTGGCGGCTGCATGTCACGCTCGGCTGTGACGTCCACAGGTGGAGGCTGCATGTCACGCCCGGCTGTGACGTCCACAGGTGGCGGCTGCATGTCACGCTCGGCTGTGACGTCCACAGGTGGAGGCTGCATGTCACGCCCGGCTGTGACGTCCACAGGTGGCGGCTGCATGTCACGCTCGGCTGTGACGTCCACAGGTGGCGGCTGCATGTCATGATCGGCTGCGACGTCCACAGGTGGCGGCTGCATGTCCCGCTCGGCTGCGACGTCCACAGGTGGCGGCTGCAGGTCACGTTCAGCTGTGACGTCCACAGGTGGCGGCTGCATGTCACGCTCGGCTGTGAGGTCCACAGGTGGCGGCTGCATGTCACGCTCGGCTGTGACGTCCACAGGTGGCGGCTGCATGTCACGCTCGGCTGTGACGTCCACAGGTGGCGGCTGCATGTCACGCTCGGCTGTGACGTCCACAGGTGGAGGCTGCATGTCACGCCCGGCTGTGACGTCCACAGGTGGCGGCTGCATGTCACGCTCGGCTGTGACGTCCACAGGTGGAGGCTGCATGTCACGCCCGGCTGTGACGTCCACAGGTGGCGGCTGCATGTCACGCTCGGCTGTGACGTCCACAGGTGGCGGCTGCATGTCATGATCGTCTGCGACGTCCACAGGTGGCGGCTGCATGTCCCGCTCGGCTGCGACGTCCACAGGTGGCGGCTGCAGGTCACGTTCAGCTGTGACGTCCACAGGTGGCGGCTGCATGTCACGCTCGGCTGTGACGTCCACAGGTGGCGGCTGCATGTCACGCTCGGCTGTGACGTCCACAGGTGGCGGCTGCGTATCACGCTCGGCTGTGACGTCCATAGGTTGCGGCTGCATGTCACGCTCGGCTGTGACGTCCACAGGTGGCGGCTGCATGTCACGCTCGGCTGTGACGTCCTCAAGTGGCGGCTGCATGTAACGCTCGGCTGTGACGTCCACAGGTGGCGGCTGAATGTCACGCTCGGCTGTGACGTCCACAGGTGGACGCTGCATGTCACGCCCGGCTGTGACGTCCACAGGTGGCGGCGGCATGTCACGCTCGGCTGTGACGTCCACAGGTGGCGGCTGCAAGTCACGCTTGGCTGTGACGTCCATAGGTGGCGGCTGCATGTCACGCTTGGCTGTGACGTCCACAGGTGGCGGCTGCATGTCACGCTCGGCTGTGACGTCCACAGGTGGCGGCTGCATATCACGCTCGGCTGTGACGTCCACAGGTGGCGGTTGCATGTCACGCTCGGCTGTGACGTCCACAGGTGGCGGCTGCATGTCACGCTCGGCTGTGACGTCCACAGATGGTGGCTGCATGTCACGCTCGGCTGTGACGTCTACAGGTGGCAGCTGCATGTCACGCTCGGCTGTGACGTCCACAGGTGGCGGCTGCAGGTCACGTTCAGCTGTGACGTCCACAGGTGGCGGCTGCATGTCACGATCGGCTGTGACGTCCACAGGTGGCGGCTGCATGTCACGCTCGGCTGCGACGTCCACAGGTGGCGGCTGCAGGTCACGCTCGGCTGTGACGTCCACAGGTGGCGGCTGCATGTCACGATCGGCTGTGACGTCCACAGGTGGCGGCTGCATGTCACGCTCGGCTGCGACGTCCACAGGTGGCGGCTGCAGGTCACGCTCGGCTGTGACGTCCACAGGTGGCGGCTGCATGTCACGCTCGGCTGTGACGTCCACAGGTGGTGGCTGCATGCCACGCTCGGCTGTGACGTCCACAGGTGGCGGCAGCATGTCACGCTCGGCTGCGACGTCCACAGGTGGCGGCTGCAGGTCACGTTCAGCTGTCACGTCCACAGGTGGCGGCTGCATGTCACGCTCGGCTGTGACGTCCACAGGTGGCGGCTGCATGTCACGCTCGGCTGCGACGTCCACAGGTGGCGGCTGCAGGTCACGTTCAGCTATGACGTCCACAGGTGGCGGCTGCATGTCACGCTCGGCTGTGACGTCCACAGGTAGCGGCTGCATGTCACGCTCGGCTGTGACGTCCACAGGTGGCAGCTGCATGTCACGCTCGGCTGTGACGTCCACAGGTGGCGGCTGCATGTCACGCTCGGCTGTGACGTCCACAGGTGGCGGCTGCATGTCACGCTCGGCTGTGACGTCCACAGGTGGCGGCTGCATGTCCCGCTCGGCTGTGACGTCCATAGATAGCGGCTGCATGTCCCGCTCGGCTGTGACGTCCACAGGTGGCGGCTGCATGTCACGCTCGGCTGTGACGTCCACAGGTGGCGGCTGCATGTCCCGCTCGGCTGTGACGTCCATAGATGGCGGCTGCATGTCCCGCTCGGCTGTGACGTCCACAGGTGGAGGCTGCATGTCACGCTCGGCTGTGACGTCCATAGGTTGCGGCTGCATGTCACGCTCGGCTGTGACGTCCACAGGTGGCGGCTGCATGACACGCTCGGCTGTGACGTCCACAGGTGGCGGCTGCATGTCACGCTCGGCTGTGACGTCCACAGGTGGCGGCTGCATGTCACGCTCGGCTGTGACGTCCACAGGTGGCGGCTGCATGTCACGCTCGGCTGCGACGTCCACAGGTGGCGGCTGCAGGTCACGTTCAGCTGTGACGTCCACAGGTGGCGGCTGCATGTCACGCTCGGCTGTGACGTCCACAGGTGGCGCCTGCATGTCACGCTCGGCTGTAAAGTCCACAGGTGGTGGCTGCATGTCACGCTCGGCTGTGACGTCCACAGGTGGCGGCTGCATGTCACGCTCGGCTGTGACGTCCACAGGTGGCGGCTGCATGTCACGCTCACCTGTGACGTCCACAGGTTGTGGCTGCATGTCACGCTCGGCTGTGACGTCTACAGGTGGCGGCTGCATGTCACGCTAGGCTGTGACGTCCACAGGTGGCAGCTGCAAGTCACGCTTGGCTGTGACGTCCATAGGTGGCGGCTGCATGTCACGCTCGGCTGTGACGTCCACAGGTGGCGGCTGCATGTCCCGCTCGGCTGCGACGTCCACAGGTGGCGGCTGCAGGTCACGTTCAGCTGTGACGTCCACAGGTGGCGGCTGCATGTCACGCTCGGCTGTGAGGTCCACAGGTGGCGGCTGCATGTCACGCTCGGCTGTGACGTCCACAGGTGGCGGCTGCATGTCACGCTCGGCTGTGACGTCCACAGGTGGCGGCTGCATGTCACGCTCGGCTGTGACGTCCACAGGTGGAGGCATGTCACGCCCGGCTGTGTCCACATGCATGTCACGCTCGGCTGTGACGTCCACAGGTGGAGGCTGCATGTCACGCCCGGCTGTGACGTCCACAGGTGGCGGCTGCATGTCACGCTCGGCTGTGACGTCCACAGGTGGAGGCTGCATGTCACGCCCGGCTGTGACGTCCACAGGTGGCGGCTGCATGTCACGCTCGGCTGTGACGTCCACAGGTGGAGGCTGCATGTCATGTCACGCTCGGCTGTGACGTCCACAGGTGGCGGCTGCATGTCACTGCTGGGCTGTGACGTCCACAGGTGGCGGCTGCATGTCACGCTCGGCTGTGACGTCCACAGGTGGCGGCTGCATGTCACGCTCGGCTGTGACGTCCACAGGTGGCGGCTGCATGTCACGCTCGGCTGTGACGTCCACAGGTGGCGGCTGCATGTCACGCTCGGCTGTGACGTCCACAGGTGGCGGCTGCATGTCACGCTCGGCTGTGACGTCCACAGGTGGCGGCTGCATGTCCCGCTCGGCTGTGACGTCCATAGGTGGCGCCTGCATGTCACGCTCGGCTGTGACGTCCACAGGTGGCGGCTGCATGTCACGCTCGGCTGTGACGTCCACAGGAGGCGGCTGCATGTCACGCTCGGCTGTGACGTCCACAGGAGGCGGCTCTACTCTGACATCAACAATGTAAGCTCAGAACTCATTTTCTGAAGTGTAATTGATGTTTCTCCCCCTCCCTCCCAAACTTCACCCTCCCTCCCTCTCAAACTTCACCCTCCCTCCCTCCCAAACTTCACCCTCCCTCCCTCCCAAACTTCACCCTCCCTCCCTCCCAAACTTCACCCTCCCTCCCTCCCAAACTTCACCCTCCCTCCCTCCCAAACTTCACCCTCCCTCCCTCCCAAACTTCACCCTCCCTCCCTCCCAAACTTCACCCTCCCTCCTTCCCAAACTTCACCCTCCCTCCCTCTCAAACTTCACCCTCTATCCCTCCCAAACTTCACCCTCCCTCTTTCCCAAACTTCACCCTCCCTCACTCCCAAACTTCACCCTCCCTCCTTCCCAATCTTCACCCTCCCTCCCTCGCAAACTTCACCCTCCCTCTCTCCCAAACTTCACCCTCCCTCCCTCCCAAACTTCACCCTCCCTCCCTCCCAAACTTCACCCTCCCTCCCTCCCAAACTTCACCCTCCCTCTTTCCCAAACTTCACCCTCTCTCCCTCCCAAACTTCACCCTCCCTTCCTCCCAAACATAACCCTCCCTCCCTCCCAAACTTCACCCTCCCTCCCTCCCAAACTTCACCCTCCCTCCCTCCCAAACTTCACCCTCCCTCCCTCCCAAACTTCACCCTCCCTCCCTCCCTCCCAAACTTCACCCTCCCTCACTCCCAAATTTCACCCTCCCTCCCTCCCAAACTTCACCCTCCCTCCCTCCCAAACTTCACCCAACCTCCCTCCCAAACTTCACCCTCTTTCCCTCCCAAACTTCACCCTCCCTCCCTGCCAGACTTCACCCTCCCTCCCTCCCAAACTTCACCCAACCTCCCTCCCAAACTTCACCCTCCCTCCCTCCCAAACTTCACCCTCCCTCCATCCAAACTCACCCTCCCTCCCTCCCAAGCTTCACCCTCCCTCCCTCCCAAACTTCACCCTCTCTCCCTCCCAAACTTCACCCTAACTCCCTCCCAAACTTCACCCTCTCTCCCTACCAAACTTCACCCTCCCTCCCTCGCAAACTTCCCCCTCCCTCCCTCTCAAACTTCACCCTTCCTGCCTCCCAAACTTCACCCTCCCTCCCTCCCAAACTTCACCCTCCCTCCCTCCCAAACTTCACCCTCCCTCCCTCCCAAACTTCACCCTCCCTCCCTCCCAAACTTCACCCTCCCCCTCCCTCCCAAACTTCACCCTCCCTCCCTCCCAAACTTCACCCTCCCTCCCTCCCAAGCTTCACCGTCCCTCCCTCCCAAACTTCACCCTCCCTCCCTCCCAAACTTCACCCTCCCTCCCTCCCAAACTTCACCCTCGCTCCCTCCCAAACTTCCCCCTCCCTCCCTCCCAAACTTCACCCTCCCTCCCTCCCAAACTTCACCCTCCCTGCCTACCAAACTTCACCCTCCCTCCCTCCCAAACTTCACCCTCCCTCCCAAACTTCACCCTCCCTCCCTCCCAAACTTCACCCTCGTTCCCTCCCAAACTTCACCCTCCCTCCCTCCCAAACTTCACCCTCCCTCCCTCCCAAACTTCACCCTCCCTCTTTCCCAAACTTCACCCTCCCTCCCTCCCTCCCAAACTTCACCCTCCCTCCCTCCCAAATTTCACCCTCCCTCCCTCCTTCCCAATCTTCACCCTCCCTCCCTCCCAAACTTCACCCTCCCTCCCTCCCAAACTTCACCCTCCTTCCCTCCCAAACTTCACCCTCCCTCCCTCCCAAACTTCACCCTCCCTCCCTCCCAAACTTCACCCTCCCTCCCTCCCAAACTTCACCCTCCCTCCCTCCCAAACTTCCTCCTCCCTCACTCCCATAACTTCCCCCTTCCTCTCTCCCAGACTTCCATAACTTCCCCCTCCCTCCCTCTCAAACTTCCATAACTTCCCCCTCCCTACCAAACTTCCCCCTCTCTCACAAACTTACCCCTCCCTCCCTCCCTTCTTCCCTCTTCTTCCCTCCCTCCCTCCCAAACTTCCTCCTCCCTCTCTCCTACACTTCCATAACTTCCCCCTCCCTCTCTCACAAATTTCCCCCTCCCTCCCTCCCTTCCAAACTTCACCCTCCCTTCCTCCCAAACTTTCTCCTCTCTCACAAACTTTCCCCTCCCTCCCTTCCAAACTTTCCCTACCTCCCTTTCAAACTTCCCCTCCCTCCCTCCCTCCCTCTCAAACTTCCCCATCCCTCTTTCCCAAACTTCTCTAACTTCCCCCTCCCTCCCAACTTCACCCTCCCTCCCTTCCAAACTTCACCCTCCCTCCCTCCCAAACTTCACCCTCCCTCCCTCCCGAACTTCACCCTCCCTCCCTCCCAAACTTCACTTTCCCTCCCTCCCAAACTTCCCCTCCCTTCCTCCCAAACTTCAAACTTCCCCATCCCTCTTTCCCAAACTTCTCATAACTTCCCCCTCCCTCCCTCCCTCCCTTCCTCCCAAACTTCCCCCTCTCTCACAAACTTACCCATTCCTCCCAAGCTTCTCCCTCCTTCCCTTCCAAATTCCCCCTCCCCCCTCTCTCCCAAACTTTCCCCTCCCTCCCTTTCAAACTTCCCCCCCTCCCTCCCTCCCAAACTTCCCCCTCCTTCCCTCCCAAACTCCCATAACTTCCCCCTCCCTCTCTCCCAAACTTCCATAACTTCCCCTCCCTCCCTCCCAAACTCAATAATCCCCTCCCTCCAAACAAATTCCTCTCTACAATCCCACCCTCCCTCCTCCCAAACTTCCCCCTCTCACAAACTTTCCCTCCCTCCCTTCCAAATTTCTCTCCTCCCTCCCTCCTCCCAAACCCCCTTCCCTCCCTCCTCTCCTACACTTCCATAATTCCTCCTCCTCTCTCACAAACTTCCCCTCCCTCCCTTCCAAACTTCCTCCTCCTTCCCTCCCAAACTCTCATAACTTCCCCTCCCTCCCCAAACTTCCCCTCTCTCACAAACTTACCCTCCCTCCTCCCCAAACCCTTCTTCTCTCACAAACATACCCCTCCCTCCTCCTCCCAAACTTCCCCCTCTCTACAAATTTCACCCTCCCTCCCAAACTTCCCCTCTCTACAAACTTTCCCTCCCTCCTTCCAAACTTCTCCTTCCTCTCTCCTCTCAAACCCTTCCCCTCTCCTCACCTTCCACTTCCTAACCCCTTCCCCTCTTCTCTCACAAACTTCCCCTCCCTCCCTCCCAAACTTCTCCCTCCCTCCCTTCCGAACTTCCCCCTCCCTCCCAAACTTCCCTCTCCTCTCACAAACTTCCCTCCTCTCTCTCTCTCTCTCTCAAACTTCTCCCCTCCCCTCCTCTCCAAACTTCCCCTCTTCCTCCCTCTCTCACAAATCCCCCTTCCTCCCTCCCTCTCCAAACTTCCCCTCCTCCCTCTCTCACAAACTTCCCCCTCCCCTCCTCTCTTCCAAACTTCCCCTCCCTCCCTCTCTCACAAACCCTTCCCTCCCTCCCTCTTCCAAACAAACTTCCCTCCCTCCCTCTCTCTCAAACTCCTCCCTCCCTCTCTTCCAAATTCCCCTTCCTTCCCCTCCCTCCTCTCTTCCAAACTTCCCTTCCCTCCTTCTCTTCAAACAAACTTCCCCTCCCTCCCTCTCTTCCAAACCCCCTTCCCCTCCCTCCCCTCTCTCCAACTTCCCCTTCCCCTCCCTCCCTCTTCCAAACTTCTTCCCTCTCCCTCCCCTCTCTCCAAACTTCCCCTCCCTCCCTCTCTTCCAAACTCCTCCTCTCTCTCACAAACTTCCCCTCCCCTCCCTATCTTCCAAACTTCCCCCTCCTCCCCTCTCTCAAACTTCCTTCCCCTCCCTCCCTCTTCAAACAAACTTCCCCTCCTCCCCTCCCTCTCACTTCCCCTTCCCCTCCCTCTCTCTTCCCAAACTTCCCCTCCCTCCTACTCTCACTTCTTCCCCTCCCTCCTCTCTTCCAAACTTCCCCTTCCCCTCCCTTCCTCCTCTCCAAACTTCCCCTCCCTCCTCTCTTCCAAACTTCCCCTCCCTCCCTCTCTCTCCCCTCCCTCTTCCAAACTTCCCTCCCTCCTCTCCCTCTCCTCCCTTCCTTCCTTCCTTCTCTCAAACAAACTTCCCCCTCCCTCCTCTCCCTTCCCTTCCTCCCCTCCTCCCCTCTCTCACAAACTTCCCCTCCCTCCCTCTCTTCCAAACTTCCCCTCCTCCCTCCCTCTCACAAACTTCCCCTCCCTCCTCTCTTCCAAACTCCTCCCCTCCTCTCTCACAAACTTCCCCTCCCTCCTCTCTCACAAACTTCCCTCCCTCCCTCTCTCAAACTTAAACCCCTCCTCCTCCTCTCTCACAAACTTCCCCTCCCTCCCTCTCCCTCCCAAACTTCCCCTCTCTCCCCACTCTCTAAACCCTCCCTCCCTCCCCTCCCAAACTTCTCCTCCCTCCAAATTCCCACCTCCTCCTCTCCCCTCTCAAACTTCCCTCTCTCTCTACACCTTCCAACTTCCCTTCTCTCAAACCTCCCTCTCCCCTCTAAACTTCTCCTCCTCCTTCCTTAACTTCCCCTCCCTCCCAAACTCTCCCTCTCACAAACTTCCCCTCCCTCCCTCTCTCTCTCACCCAAATCCTTCCCCTCCCTCCCTTCCTCCCTTCCCAAACTCCCTCCCTCTCTCTCACAAACTTCCCCTCCCTCCCTCTCTTCTTCCCTCTCTCCTCTCTCCTCCCTCCCCTCCTCCTCTTCCTCTCCCTCTCCTCTCCTCTTCCCTCCTCCCTCTCACCAAACTTCCCCTCCCCTCCTCTCTTCACAAACCCCTTCCCCTCCCCTCTCTCTTCCACAAACTTCCCCTCCCTCCCTCTCTCCAAACTTCCCCTCCTCCCTCCCTCTCTTCCAAATTCCCCTCCCTTCCCTCCTTCTCTAAACACCTTCCCTTCCCTCCCTCTCTCTACAAACTTCCTCCCCTCCCTCCCTCCCTCTCTTCCCCAAACTTCCCTCCTCCCTCTCTCTCACCCTCCCTCCTCCTCTTCCAAACCTCCCTCTCTTCCAAACTTCCCCTCCCTCCTCTCTCCACAAACTTCCTCCCCTCCCTCTCTTCCAAACTTCCCCCTCCCTCCTCCCCCTCTAAACTTCCCCTCCTCCCTCTTCTCCCTCCCTCCCCTCTTCACAAACTTCCCCTCCTCCCTCTCTCTAAACCCTTCCCCTCTCCCTCTCTCACAAACCTTCCTCCTCCCTCTCCCTTCCAAACTTCCCCTCCCTCCCTCCTCTCTCTTCCACCAAACCTTCCCCTCCTCCTCTTCACCAAACTTCCCCCTTCCCCTCCCTCCCTCTCTTCCAAACTTCCCCTCCCTCCTCTCTCAAACTTCCCCTCCCTCCCTCCTCTTCCAAACCTTCCCCTCCCTCCCTCCTCTCAAACCTTCCTTCCCCTCCCCTCCTTCTCTCTCTCTTCCCCAACCTCCTCCCTCTTCTTCCAAACTTCCCCTCCCTCCTCTCTCTCTCTCTTCCCCTCCTCTCTCTTCCAAACTTCCCCTCCCTCCCTCTCTCCACTTCCCCTTCCCCCTCCTCCTCTCTCCAAACTTCCCCAAACCCTTCCTCTCTCTCACTTCTTCCCTCCCTCTCTCAAACTTCTCCCCTCCCTCCCTCTCTCACAAACTCCCCTCCTCCCTCTCTCTACAAACTTCCTCCCTCCCTCTCACAAACTTCCTCCCTCCCTCTCTCTTAAACTTCCCCCTCCCTCCCTATCTCACAAACTTCCCCTCCTCCCTCTCTCTACAAATTCCCCCTCCCTCCTCTCTCAAACAAACCCCTTCCCCTCCCTCCCTCTCTCACAAACTTCCCTCCCCTCCCTCTCTCACAAACCTTCCCCTCCCTCCCTCCTCTCTCAAACTTCCCCTCCCCTCCCTCCCTCTCTCAAACTTCCCCTCCCCTCCCTCTCTTCCAAACTTCCTCCTCACCCCCTCTCTCTACAAACTTCCCCTCCTCCTCTCTTCCAAACTTCCCCCTGCCTCCCTCCTCTCCTCTCCTAAACTTCCCCTCCCTCCCCTCCCTCTCTCACAACCCCCTCCCCTCCCCTCTCTACAAATCCCCTCCTCCCTCCCTCTCTGCAAACTCCCCTCCCTCCCTCCCTCTCTTCCAAACTTCCCCTCCCCTCCTCTCCTCACAAACTTCCCCTCCCTCCCTCTCTCAAATCCCCTCCCCTCCCTCCCTCTCATCAAACTTCCCCTCCTCCCTCTCTCACATAACTTCCCCCTCCCTCTCTCACAAACTTCCCCCTCCCTACCTCCCTCCCAAACTTCCCCCTCTCTCACAAACTTTCCCCTCCCTCCCTTCCAAACTTCCCCTCCCTCCCTCCCTTCCAAACTTCCTCTTCCCTCCCTCTCAAACTCTCAAAACTTCCCCCTCCCCCAAACTTCCCCCTCTCTCACAAACTTACCCCTCCCTCCCTCCCAAACTTCCCCCTTCCTCTACTACACTTCCATAACTTCCCCCCCCAAAACTTCCCCCTCTCTCACAAATTTCACCCTCCCTCCCTTCCAAACTTCCCCCTCTCTCACAAACTTTCCCCTCCCTCCCTTCCAAACTTCTCCTCCCTCCCTCCCTCCCTCCCTCCCTCCAAACTTCCCCCTCCCTCTCTCCTACACTTCCATAACTTCCTCCTCCCTCTCTCACAAACTTCCCCCTCCCTCCCTTCCAAACTTCCTCCTCCTTCCCTCCCAAACTCTCATAACTTCCCCCTCCCTCCCAAAGTTCCCCCTCTCTCACAAACTTACCCCTCCATCCCTCCCAAACTTCCCCCTTCCTCTCTACTACACTTCCATAACTTCCCCCTCCCTCCAAAACTTCCCCCTCTCTCACAAATTTCACCCTCCCTCCCTCCCAAACTTCCCCCTCTCTCCCAAACTTCCCCCTCCCTCCCTTCCAAACTTCTCCTTCCTCTCTCCCTCTCAAACTTCCCCCTCCCTCTCTCCTACACTTCCATAACTTCCCCCTTCCTCTCTCCCAAACTTCCCCCTCCCTACCTCCCTCCCAAACTTCCCCCTCCCTCCCTTCCGAACTTCCCCCTCCCTCCCAAACTTCCCTCTGTCTCACAAACTTCCCCCTCCCTCCCTCTCTTCCAAACTTCCCCCTCCCTCCCTCTCTCACAAACTTCCCCCTCCCTCCCTCTCTTCCAAACTTCCCCCTCCCTCCCTCTCTCACAAACTTCCCCCCTCCCCCCACTATCTCCGACGTACACTTCCTCTTACTTAACATTTAGTTAATTTTTGTGTTCGTTAGCGGACAACAAATATCATCAAGGACACTTTGATCCCTGATGAATGCCTCTTTGAATTCCTCTTTGAAATCAGAAATAATTTCAACATGGTGGTCATGGTTTTTTGCACGACTCTTTTGTGCTATTTCGATTGCAGCAATTATTTAGACTTAGTTATGGAGACAATAGTAATTCTCTGGTGAGAGCTGGCACCCTTCTGGCTGGCACTCTGCTGGCTGGCACCCTGCTGGCTGGCACTCTGCTGGCTGGCACCCTGCTAGGCACCTTGGCTGTCACCCTGCTGGTACTCTGCCTGCCACCTTGCCTTGCACTGCCAAGCATCCTGGCTGGCACCCTACTAGGAACCGTGGCTGGCACTCTGCCTGGCACCGTGGCTGGCACTCTGCCTGGCACCGTGGCTGGCACCCTGCTAGGCACCCTACCTAGCTTTCTGTCTGGCGGTCTGTCTGGCTCTCTGCCTGGAACTCTGCCTGGCATCTTGGTTGGCATCCTGCCTGTCACCCTACCTGACATCCTGGCTGTCATCCTGCTGGGCACTCTGGCTGGCACCCTGGCAGGGACCCTTTCTGGAACCCTGCCTGTGATGGTTAGGGTGAGGGAGGGAGAGCTGAGACACTGGGTGGGATGGTCAGGGTGATGGAGAGTGAGGGAGTGCCTGAGGGAGTGCCTGAGGCTGCTGTTGTTATTCATGTCTTAATTGCTCATTATGAGTTCCTTTCAGTAAACAGGAGCCTGGAAATGAGCGGGCCTTCAGAACTCTTGGACTGTGTAAGAGCGGGGTAGGTGTGTGGGGGTGGGGGGAAGGGTGAGGGGGCAGGGGAAGATGAGGAATGAGGAATATGTGGAAGGTGGAGTGAGGTGCATTAGGGTAAGAGGTGTGTTGGGGTGGGTGGTGAGGTCATCACACGATGCAGTACATGTACTGGGTAGTCAAGTGGAGGTCAAGATTCTGGTTTACTTCCTGTACTATAACCGAGCGTCAGCACGAGACAGATCAGCTAGATGGACAGCTTCCTTGACACTCTTGAAAAATCATACATCAAATATTATCCTCCTTGTAGCCCTCAACTTTATCAAATGTTGAATGGAAGGAACAAAAATATTATTCATTCATACCATACATAAGAAACACAAAGGAAAGTATCTCAGGATATTGAAATATATCCTAAATATATCCTATATATTTCCACATTACTCACAGGTCGTTCAAATGCCGATGGCGAAAAAAAATACGTTTTGTTTTGTTTTGAAAAAATATATAAAAACCAGTATGAATCAATATTTAACAATCCATTAATCGGGAGGAGAGTTGAAGATGCAGAGAGTTTTTATTAATATTACCACTGCCCACCTAACAACTGATATTTCACTTAAGCACAAATGTCCCAGAATTCGAAAAGGTGAGAGAAAACGTGAACCAACAAGCGCCACCTGGACCTGATTCATGGAACTCTTTATTTACAAGAAGTGCAAAACACCATCTGCACGAGCACTCAGTATTCTTTGGAGAAAGAGCTTAGATCCTGGCGCAATTGCAAAGTCCTTAATAAGCACTAAGATAACTCCACTGCAAATAAGTGTTTCGGTCATGGGGAGGGGGGGGTTAAACCCGTAGGGGTTTTACAGCACCAGAGAGGAATGGCAGGCATTTCGGTATGATCCAAGAAAGCGGAGGGCAGGCTCAATTCCTGGGTTCGACAGCACCCTCCCCGTAGTCACCGGCATCAGTGAACCTCACTTGTAGGGTTCCTCTCCGTACAGGAGGCAGTAGAGCGGTGGCAACACTGACCTGCAGGCTTAACATCGTACCTCATAAAAGGCCTTGAAAGGTGTTTGAGGCGCCAGATTGCAAGTTTTAATTGATCAGCGTGACCTACACAACCCAAGTCAATATGGATTACATTGATCTACAGCGGAAAGATTATGCTTGACGCAACTACGTGGTCATTTTGATAAAATTACGGAGACTTTGGAAGAAAATCGAAATGTAGACGTAGTCTACACGGATTTCACTAAGGTAGATGATAAATGTGATAAAGAAATAATTACGTAAAATAAGAATATTGGGTACTACAGGAAAAAGTAGGAAAATGAATATTATATTTGTAACGAACAGAACAAAAAAAAAAGGAGTAGCAAATAAAGCAAAATGCAACCATAGCAGAGTAAGACGGTCATTACCCCAAGACACGATCTTGGCGCCTTTACTGTTTCTCATTCTCAGTAGAAAGATAAGGAACAAAAACGCGCCACAGTTTTTAATCATTCTTTACGGACGATAACAATGTCAGTATGAAAATTACTTCAGTAAATATACTGAAAAGCTGTAAGCAGACATCAACAAAGTCTTCCAGTAGATAATAGAAAATAACATTATGTTTAGTGTTGACAAAATTCAACTGCTAATATATAGAAAGTTTTAAGAACTCAAAATGAGCACTGGATACAAAACATGGAACATGTAAAAGACTTTGGTATAATAACGTAAAATGACTGATCATTTAGAGAACACACGAAGGCAAATGTTGTAAAGGCCAGAAATATAACAGAGTAGATAATGAGAACCTTCACTGTAAGAGAAAATGCCAGTAATGACACTTTAAATAATATTGCTCTCTTAATTAGAATTATGTTTGGCTTTGACTGTTCTTTTCAAGGCAGTAGAGATATCAGAGCTGGGAAAGATACGCAGACCATTTGCTGCCCACACAGAGAAGAGCGATAAAGAGAGAGATACCTGGTAATATATTCGTGGAAGATACTTGAGGGCCTATTCCCAAATCGACACAGCACCATAACAACATACTGGAGTGAGAGGTATAGAAGTGTGACATAGATCTAATGATGCCATGAGCACACTAAGAGAACACTGTGTCATTATCCGTGATCTTTCACGAACCCAAATACTCTTCTAACAGGCTTGCAGTACTAAATTGTGCTATAGTCCACAGCTAGTTTCAGTTATAGGTAGTATAAGTCATAGGTAGTTTCAGTTACAGCTGGTATGAGTTATAGCTAGTATCAGTTATGGGTAATCAAACGAATAAATAAACCGGATGCTGCAAGAATTTGTGGTCTATCCTTCAGTAAATAATACATACATGGATTTACACTGTGTGCGATAAACCCAGCGTAAGACATATCATACAGGAACTGAGAATAAGGAATAGGTGAGTACTCTCTCCATCACAGTGCAACACCATCATAAAGAGGTACTGAACTGCCGTATGTTGTGGGCCAGCTGATGGCTTGAGAGAGTCTGGTTAGTTAACATGTTTCACATACCGGGTAACTAAGCCAACCAGCTAACCCTTCTCTGAGCGATCGGAGTGCCGCAGCACCAATGGTCGCCAGATCAGTTACAGTTGTATGCTACCACTATGGAAAAAATAAACACAAATGTAATATAATGCGATCCTTTATTGACTATGTTTCGCTCACACAGTAAACTTTATCAAGTCACAAATGTAGTCAATAAAGGATCGAATTATATTACATTTGTGTCTATTTTTCCATCGTATCGGTATTTTATACCATTGCTCTGCAGACTACTGCTAGTTGGCACTGACTACCATGAATACCAAGTTAAGATGACATTGCAAGTTGCTCCATAAATGTACTTATCTACGTTCACGTTATTACGTCATTTGGTTTGATCATCATCTGAGTGCAGTTACCTTGAAAGCCTGAATGTTTCCTGTCACTCAAGCCACAGTTACAACAAGTTACTACGTCTAACTTGCTTGGTTATCCTAAGTAACTCACACACATGTTGCGGTGAATGGTAGTAGCAATGTTTATTATCATTGGGACCTCAGAGACATAAATTACTCTCCCTGATTTTCTTAGGTTATCCTAGGAAACTGACATATATGTTCCTATGTACGATGCATTCATGTAAATATTTTAATCACCTAAGCTTGTGTAAATGTACTAGCATGCATAGCCTCGACAGAATTATTACTACTAGCTACCTATTACTATGTACCCTCTAAACGGTACTAGAAAAATTGAGTTTGTACAGTCCATGACTAGAGTTATACAAAACATTCCTATCGTGATTAAAGAGAGAGGATTCAATTATGTTTCTTTCCATAACAGAACTATTGGATACAATGACCTGACTGTTGTCCACCTCGGAGGATGATTGCAAGCACTAACGAAGTTAAAGATATCATTCGATTCTTCCTCTGGAGAAAGTCGTTTTCTTGACAGAATCTACCTGGAATTCCTACTCATTTCTGCAATATTGCAGGCTCGTGATGATTTAATGATTGCAACACAAAAGGCCTAGAGCTATCATTTAACTCCCCCTGTGGTTATTATGTCATCTTTATATCAGGGATGTATCTCTTAAATATTTTGTACAATATTATGTAATAAAATATAGCTATTGGTAAAAAAAGGATGAAAAGATAGGGTGGTAGGGGAAGTGGATTATTCAAATGACTTCTTCCTTGAAGATTTTTTATACACTTCTCCGAGGTTATGGGTTCTACAATTTGCACCAGAGGTGGACCCCATCCATTATATATATATATATAAATATATATATATATATATATATATATATATATATATATATATATATATATATATATATGAGTGTGTGTGTGTGTGTGTGTGTGTGTGTGTGTGTGTAGTCTTGTTGCAAACCTTTGCACTTTCTCTAGTTTCTTTACGTGCTTGGCTAGGTGTGGGTTCCAAACTGGTGCCGCATACTCCAATATGGGCCTAACGTATACGGTGTACAGGGTCCTGAACGATTCCTTATTAAGATGTCGGAATGCTGTTCTGAGGTTTGCTAGGCGCCCATATGCTGCAGCAGTTATTTGGTTGATGTGCGCTTCAGGAGATGTGCCTGGTGTTATACTCACCCCAAGATCTTTTTCCTTGAGTGAGGTTTGTAGTCTCTGACCCCCTAGACTGTACTCCGTCTGCGGCCTTCTTTGCCCTTCCCCAATCGTCATGACTTTGCACTTGGTGGGATTGAACTGCCAATTGCTGGACCAGGTCTGCAGCCTGTCCAGATCCCTTTGTAGTTCTGCCTGGTCTTCGATCAAGTGTATTCTTCTCATCAACTTCACGTCATCTGACACCTCAGAGTCTATTCCTTCCGTCATGTCGTTCACAAATACCAGAAACAGCACTGGTCCTGACTGACCCCTGCGGGATGTGTGTGTCGTCTTAAAACTGTGTATGGTTCCTGCCTCCACTACGTCATTTTCTAGGCTATTCCACTGCCTTACAACTCTATGACTGTGTGTGTGTGCCTCTTGTGTGTCCCCTCCCTGTGTCCTTGTGTGTGTGTGTGTGTCCTCCAGTGTGTGTGTTTGTGTTATGTAGTTTCTTTGTGTGTGTGTGTGTGTTTGTGTGTGTGTGTTTGTGTGTGTGTGTTTGTGTTTGTGTGTGTATGTGTGTGTGTGTGCGCGCGCACTTTAAATAGAACGGTCTAAGCTAAACATAAACAAATTAATTCCTGAGCTAGAAGATCAGTCACGCTCTTGGAAAGGTCATCGACACATAATAGCAGTGGAAGTTCGTGAACGTGGTGACTCGTACATGAGGTTGTAGGTTGGCGGCTGCCATGTTGACGTACTGACACCCGTACATAAGCTGAGTGAACGTTGACTCGTGAAGATAGAAGGTTGACCAGGAAGAGGAGATACACCGTTGTCGTTCACACACCCCAGCGATGACAATAAGTATCTTTGTGATGATATCGTCCAATAATAATAATAATAATAATAATAATAATAATAATAATAATAATAATAATAATAATAATAATAAACTTCATTTCTACAAATACATGTACAAGGTATACAGGCTTAGATGACATCAATCACGTACTACCATATAGAAAACCCTTTGTTATGCAGAGAATTTCGGGTAAATTGGGTCAGTTTTGTCCCAGGATGCAACCCACACCAGTCGGCAAACACCCAAGTACCTATTTTACTGCTAGGTGAACAGTGTCATAAGGATACACGGCTTAAGGGACCACTGATCTTAATGTGTGAGCTGAGTGCACTGCCAGTCTAGCTACAGGATACCTGAAAATGACACCAAGATGACTCGTAGTACTACAAGGCAGCTCGTACACAAAATCCCTTTCCCGTCCAAGTCTCTCCCTGGGGGACGAAACCTTGAACTAACGACTGGGAGAAAACAAAAGATTAAATAAATAATATTGACCAAGGAATAAGACAAATACTTAACAAAACAACACTATATTGCTGTCTTGGGCTGCAGAAAGTGTGGAGGTACAAGTAAAGAATCGAAAGGAACTCCCTCCTTTCTTCTGAAGAAAGAAATACTGAGAAAAACAAAAGGGAAGCTCCCCCCTCCCCTAATAACAAAGTGGAAAGATGGCAGATAAGGAAACGTAAATGGCAGTACATGCGACCTCTCCTGGGAGAAAACTGAAGACCCTAGAAAGCTTACTACACTCACCAGACTTTCTCTATATTCTTTGATAATAAAGCTGCTCTACCCAACATTATTATTATTATTATTATTATTATTATTATTATTATTATTATTATTATTATTATTATTATTATTATTATTATTATTTTCATTATTATAATCATTATTATTGTTTTATTATTATTACTGAGAAGCGGTAAATTGGTAGGGGGTTACATAGCATCTTGGGAATGGAGGGGTAGCTCCTATTCCTTGGATCAGGAGTCC
Organism: Cherax quadricarinatus; assembly: GCF_038502225.1. Taxonomy (NCBI): domain Eukaryota; kingdom Metazoa; phylum Arthropoda; class Malacostraca; order Decapoda; family Parastacidae; genus Cherax; species Cherax quadricarinatus. The sequence continues at coordinate 22,209,949 of NC_091320.1, read as the reverse complement.
TCTATCATCAACAACGCACCCTACTTGAGGAGTTCAGTGACCAGTGGCAAACCCAGACCTTGTCTGGGTTAAATACAGAGTTAGTGAAAGTTTGAAGACAATCTAAAGAGACAGTCTAAAGTTACCAACCGGCAGCATTCGACTGGGATGAAGAAGAAAACGGCGAGGAAAAAGAGAAAGAAGAAAAGAAAGAATAGGAAGAAGAGGAAGAGGACGAAGAAGAAAAAAGAGGCAGATGTCACAAACTACACACTAAGTGAACCACTGTAACAGCCTACCATTCTGTGATACCTGTAAGAAATGTGTCTCCAGACTGGACCTTATTGAGAGGTCCTCCGCGCTCTTATTGGGATATTACCACATATATTTCAGTTATTGATGGCAACTCTAACTCCTACACTTCCTCATCTCGTCTCTCTCTCTCTCTCACTCTCTCTCTCTCACTCTCTCTCTCTCACTCTCTCTCTCCTTATAAAACCAACAAAAACATGCAACAATGCCATGCTTCACATATTATGCTTAAGGAATCTCATTTAGAACATTCCTTGGGCAAGTTATGAGTAATTAAAACATATATTTGCCCATTATAAGCTCAAGCGAGACGGTGTTTATAATTAGTTTAAAGGTACGACCCTTAATGGAACGCCTGAGAGGAGCGTTCGCAGCAACAAGACAGAACCCGGATGAGCGCCTATGACGTCACTCCGGAACGTAAACAAAAGGTCGAAAGTCAGATAATGTTGATGTTAATATTCGTTATTAATATTGTAGGCGGCCATCACGCCGGAATTTGGGTGGACTCTTGTAACAGTTGTACTGGGTATGATTGAGAGCAAACACAGTACGTTGTACTGGGTGTGGCTGAGAGAGAACATAGTACGTTGTACTGGGTGTGGCTGAAAGAGAACACAGTACGTTGTACTGGGTGTGGCTGAAAGAGAACACAGTACGTTGTATTGAGTGTGGCTGAGGGAGAACATTGTTGATATTACACGCATAAAATCGGGTCACTAGCAGTTTTACTCTATCAGTCGGTGCCTTGACTGCACTACACCACAGATGGCCACTGTAATACTGGGGGAGTTTCTCACTACACTGTCATTAATTGTCAGAGTGAATCATACTCAGCATGCACACTCTGGCCACTGCTTTAATTTAAATTATGTCACTAGTTACTAATGTAACAATGGCACAAATATGACGAACTGTCACGATACCATTGGGTATCACGGCACATCACTAAATCTCACCATTTTCACACTACACATCACTGTCTTGATAATGATGATTATCACTGTATCGCTGCCACACCTTCACATGACTGTCTCTGCATTCTAATGTTACAAGCCCACACTACCTACCACTGACCGTCATTGTGTTCGACATGATGCGTCACTTGTTCCTAAGAGGACGGAGAGGAGGACAAGTCTGCTGGTAACTTCTGCTGTCACAAATCCTACTGAGTGTGTTGCCATCTACTGCGAAGTTCTTACCATGAAGAAGGTCAACACCTTGAGGAAGTCGCAGGAAGAAGTGTTTCTTCGGCGGTGCATCTTATTGAGCAAGATTTACAAAAACAAAGAACTGAGAACAATTCAGCAGGTCAGTAGAAGCATACAAAGGCATGACGGAGGCTTCATCTCGGCTGTAAAGAAAGAAGCCACGATCAAACTTGGAGACAGAGTAAAGTTACATGTCTGCACAAGGTGAATGATGCAACCCGCGTCTTCCTTGGGGATATCCTTTGAAGATTCGTCAGGACAACGTTCTGACACGGGTCTTCCCCAGATGGTGAACCGTCACTGGCTCCCGAGGGAGTGTCGTATTGAGATGCAGAGAGTGAGCAGTCTCAGGACTGACTCAGGATGCCATTTACAGCAAGTCCCGGCGGAGGCAGCCCTACAGCAGGGGCCAGGCGCGTCCTGGTGGATGAGGAACGTCTTCTTCGGTAGGAACTCTGGTGCTGGTTGAAGCCCTGGCAATGGTACCCTCATGGTGGCGACCCAGAGTGTTGGAACAATGCATAAGGGAGGGCTCCATCCATCCATCGAGAAGGTGGACCTGTGAGGTCAAAGGTCGGTTATCTGAGGTATCTTCCTGTGTTAGGTTACTCTGTCTCCCCTCAAGGATCCTCATTACTTACTGTGTCTTTGGTGATAAATGTAATTTTTTTTAATTTTATCATGGGGAGCGCTAAACCCATAGGATTATACAGCACATGTGGGGGGGTGGAAGGCATTCAGGCTCAATTCAGGGAACTGGAACACAGATCCAATTCCCTACATCAAGAGCCCCTCACCAGCGTCTCTGGTGATAAACAGTCCTGGATTTCGACACGTTTATTGTTATTTAAAAGTTTATGTTACGATACTAATTAGGAGAAGGTGTGGAGTTAATGAAAGTATTAGTCAGAGGGCAGAAGAGGGGTTGTTGAGGTGGTTTGGTCATTTAGAGAAAATGGATCAAAGTAGAATGACATGGAGAGCGTATAAATCTATAGGGGAAGGAAGGCGGGTAGGGGTCGTCCTGGAAAAGGTTGGAAGGAAGGGGTAAAGAAGGTTTTATGGGCGAGGGGCTTGGACTTCCAGCAAGCGTGCGTGAGCGTGTTAGATAGGAGTGAATGGAGACAAATGGTATTTGGGACCTGACGAGCTGTTGGAGTGTGAGCAGGGTAATATTTAGTGAAGGGATTCAGGGAAACCGGTTATTTGTATATAGCCGGACTTGAGTCCTGGAAATGGGAAGTACAATGCCTGCACTCTAAAGGAGGGGTTCGGGATATTAGCAGTTTGGAGGGATATGTTGTGTATCTTTATACGTATATGCTTCTAAACTGTTGTATTCTGAGCACCTCTGCAAAAACAGTGATTATGTGTGAGTGTGGTGAAAGTGTTGAATGTTGATGAAAGTATTTTCTTTTTGGGGATTTTCTCTCTTTTTTGGGTCACCCTGCCTCGGTGGGAGACGGCCGACTTGTTGAATATATATATATATATATATATATATATATATATATATATATATATATATATATATATATATATATATATATATATATATATATATATATATATGGATCACAGTAAACGGGTGATTTCAAAATATGCAAAACAACCACTCTGAAAGAAATAGAGAAATTCCAAGCGCTTTTGACTACTCACATTATCAAGGAACTATGTGAGTAGTCACGAAAGCGCTTGGAATTTCTCTATTTCTTTCAGAGTGGTTGTTTTGCATATATATATATATATATATATATATATATATATATATATATATATATATATATATATATATATATATATATATATATATATATATATATATATATATATATATATATGTCGTGCCGAATATGTAAAACTGGTCAATTAGCAAGAACTCATTTAAAATTAAGTCCTTTCTGAAATTTTAATTTTTCGTATATGGCAAGATGAGCGTTGCTATTTAAGCCAAGATCGCAAGTTCTGCCTATTAGGCGACCGACTTGTTGAAAAAAAAAAAAAAAAAAAAATATATATATATATATATATATATATATATATATATATATATATATATATATATATATATATATATATATATATATATATATATATATATATGAGTAAAGGCAGAGGAAACACACACGGTATATAATTTATGTATTTTTAATAACCTTTTGGTTTTGGCATCAACCTCTCTTTCCTCTCTCTCTCTCTCTCTCTCTCTCTCTCTCTCTCTGTCTCGTACTGACAGAGGTATTACACAACCACCCTCTCTCCAACACTTTCACTCACCCTCAATCTCTTCCTCACTTAATGTTACTCTTCCTCCCGCTCTCACTCACTCTCTCACTCTCTCTCGCAGGAGGTGATGTTCATGGGCATGGTGGGACCATTCGACGAGAAGAGAGTGTGTAAGATAAAGTGTGTAGCAGGACGCTGGGTGGGGCCTCTCTGCTCCCTCGAACACGGTACGTCCAACTCTTAATTTTAAATTTACTTCTCCATCAGTGTGTTGTTACTCTATAATGTATGATAGTTATATTGTGGGAACACCTCCAGTGTGTTGTTCGCATATAATGTATGATAGTTACAGTGTGCATTTCTAGTCTGTTATATTGTGTTAACATCCTCAGCGTATTTCTAGTCTGTTGTATTGTGGGAACATCCTCAGTGTATTTCTAGTCTCTTGTATTGTGGGAACACTCTCAGTGAATTTCTCTTATGTTGTACTGTAAGAACACCCTCAGTGTGTTTCTGCCCTATGTGATAGTTACACTGCTACCCTATTCTATATGATAGATACATTGTGAGAACTCGGTGTGATAAACGATTTTGAAAATCGACAAGTTGAAGACTGAGATACTTATGCATCATATGGGAATCTTTATTGATGAAATGTTTCTTCAACACTTGTCCAACCTTTGGACGAAGACCTACTTACACTAGTGGATGGTTCCACTGTGATCTCGCCTCCTCCTGCTTCCACTCACCTGACTACAGTATATAAGACACTTCTCTGGGCCTATGCTGTACTTTCTACAAGAGTGATGGACTGAACACATCGATTCCAGACTGAGGGACTGATTACTTCAAACTCCTCTCTTTACACCTTTCTGCTTTGTACTGGACTGATGATGCCACTGTGTGGCGAAACGTTTCTTCAACAAAGAGAGTGACCATAACACTTTAGTAGCGTCAGCATGAGCTGGAAGGCTTCGGTAGTGTCAACCTGAGCTGGAAGGATTCGGTAGTGTCAACCTGAGCTGGAAGGCTTCGGTAGTGTGAACCTGAAGTGGAAGGCTTCGGTAGTGTCAACCTGAGCTGGAAGGATTCGGTAGTGTCAGCCTGAACTGGAAGGCTTCGGTAGTGTGAACCTGAAGTGGAAGGCTTCGGTAGTGTCAACCTGAGCTGGAAGGCTTCGGTAGTGTGAACCTGAAGTGGAAGGCTTCGGTAGTGTCAGCCTGAACTGGTAGGCTTCGGTAGTGTCAGCCTGAACTGGAAGGCTTCGGTAGTGTCAGCCTGAACTGGAAGGCTTCGGTAGTGTCAACCTGAACTGGAAGGCTTCGGTAGTGTCAACCTGAACTGGAAGGCTTCGGTAGTGTCAGCCTGAACTGGAAGGCTTCGGTAGTGTCAGCCTGAACTGGAAGGCTTCGGTAGTGTCAGCCTGAACTGGAAGGCTTCGGTAGTGTCAGCCTGAACTGGAAGGCTTCGGTAGTGTCAGCCTGAACTGGAAGGCTTCAATATTCCAGTAAGAGTTCACCAGCTACGGTGTCTTCAAAGGTTGCCTTCTAACAGAGCTGGAGTGAATGTCAATTGTGAATTCTTATATCTTGTGTCAGGAAACACTTGTCCTGTTTCCTGACAAACCTTACCTAACCTTTGGGGGTAGTAATGAAGGAAATGAAGATGAGGTGGGTAGAAAGATTGGGCATAGAGAGGGGGGAGGAAAAGATTAGGTAATTATAGCAGGGCGTCTAAATTATGGATATGAGAAATTAATTCACTGCTTAAAGAATCTCTATAATTATTTTAATTATTTGCAAACTACCGACAGTAGTTTGAGAAGTAGTAGTAGTTATTATTATTATTATTATTATTAAAGAATGAGACACTTGTGCAACATATGGGAATCTTTATAACGGAAACGTTTCGCCAACCAGTGGCTTCTTCAGTCCATTACAGAAAAAAAGTGGAAGATGAAGAGGAGTTTGAGGTAATCAGTCCCTTAGCCTGATTATTATTATTATAATCAAGGGGGAAGCGCTAAACCCGGAGGATTATACAGCGCCTGGGGGGGGGATGTGGAAGGCATTCAGGCTTAATTCGGGGAACTGGAGCACAGATCCAATTCCCTAAATCAAGAGCCCCTCACCAACATCAAGGAACCTTCCTTGAGGGGTCCCTTAGCCTGAGTCGATAAGTTCAATCCATCAATCTTGAAAAAAAGATTGATGGATTGAATACATCGACTCCAAGGGAGTGTTACAAAATACGACATATATTAAGATATCTCCAGAGAATACTAAGTCAGCTTATTGGTCCCCCTCTTGTATCTAACCTGTTTCTGGTTTTGTAACAGTTTGTCGGAGTATTCTAGTTCGGTTATCCCGTAAAATTATGAGGCTTCTCAGTAGCGCTTTTGGTTTGCAACCAACCAAATAAAAGTTGAGATCTTTAATAACAAAAGTGTCTAGGTGATAATAATTATAAATAATGTAAATTGAATAAATAAGGAGATAAACTCCTACACAAATCTTGGAGTATAACTTATTATAATTATATATCGATAAATTAGACACATGTGCAACACTTGGGTATCTTTATTGAGGAAACGTTTCGCCACACAGTGGCTTCATCAGTCCATACAGAGGAGAATGGTGAAGAACAGGAGAAGTTTGAGGTAATCAGTCCATCAGCCTTGAGTCGATGTGGTCAGTCCATCAGCCTTGAGTCGATGTGGTCAGTCCATCAGCCTTGAGTCGATGTGGTCAGTCCATCACTCATGATTGATGGACTGACATCCAACTTGTTGGTTCTCTGAACCATTCATATATATATATATATATATATATATATATATATATATATATATATATTAGTGGTATGGGCACTTTAGATAATAAACAGTACACTATAATACTCTTACGAATGTATACCATCTGTACGTTGCTATGATGAGGTCTACTCTTAAGTACAAGAGTAACATAGATGTGTAAGTGCAAGTGCTTGGTATGTGCTCGAAATTGACTCTAAGTATACTTACAATGTGACTGACAACAAGACCCTAAATAAACTAAATTCTGTACCATCAAACAGCTTGCATGAACAATATAACTACCCGTTCGTCAAGTAACAGTAATGCTTGAAGCAGCAGAGAACAGCACAGTGTCAGGTAAGGAATCAAGGAGAACAAAATGACCATAACTGTGAACCTTCAGTAGATCCTACGTAAAAGGCATAAAACTCCCACATTACTAAAACTGAGTCCAGCAAATTCAGTTTCCCGACTTCTACAGTGCATAGATGCCAAAACAATGTAGGTCGAGAGTTAAACACGGGACCAGAGATAAAGAGTGTCTTCACGACACACAACCTCTGTAAAAGTCAAATGTCACTAAGTCTAAATAATGTTTTGTGAACTGAGCTGTGCAGAATTGCGAGACGTATGTCTCAGCTCACCAAAGGAAACGTACTCTACCAAAAACAAAGTCAAAATAACACGAGCCGAGAACAGCATTCTCCCACACAGATCAGAGACTGGGCTGCTACCACCACCAGGAGTAACGAGAGGGAGAATGAGCTAGGCAGGATCAGCAGATCCATGGTCCGGTGACTTGTATCGGCCCGAGTCTGGCATGAACTGCGAAACAAGTGGGCAGGTAGTTTGCAGCATGCTAGCAGCCAATCAAAACTCTCCTTCAACGAGCACAATGAGAGGTGTAGTTGTTACATCCTGCCTGTGTAGCAAGATAATAAGTCGAATAAAAATAAAAAGCGTTAAATTTTCGTTTTAACTATTAACAAAAAACTTAACAATATAAAATTACATGAAAAAACAGTATATATATATATACATAATATTTATTGCGTCCTTTTCTAAGGGCACAACGGCGAGGTCTGGATTATACAGAATGTTGTTATAGGGAGGTCTGGATTATACAGAATGTTGTTATAGGGAGGTCTGGATTATATGGAATGTTGTTATAGGGTGCCCTGGATTATATGGAATGTTGTTATAGGGAGGTCTGGATTATACGGAATGTTGTTATAGGGAGGTCTGGATTATACGAGATGTTCTTATAGGGAGGTCTGGATTATGCAGAATGTTGTTATAGCGAAGTTTCCCTTATACAAAATCTTGTTATAGCAAGGCCTCAGTTTTACGGAACGTTGTTAAAGCAAGGTCTCGATTATATGGAACGTTGTTACAGCGAGGCCTCGGTTATACTGAATGGTGTTATAGCGAGATCTCGATTATACGGAACTCTATTCTAGCGAGGTTTCGATTATACAGAATTATATTTTACTGCTTCGATGAAAAAAATGCTCCAGCGTCCGCTCTCCAGTTCTGAGACGCCTTAAAGGTGTTGATGTTCAGCTCCTGGACCTCTGAGGATGGTTGAGGTTACAACTGGATGTCTTCACAGAGATCTATGTCATACATCCAGTTGTTACTTATTTGTTAAACATCTAGTTAGTATTAACTTGTAAATATCTTGTTAGTGTTTACTTGTAAACATCTAGTGTTTACATGTAAACATCTAGTGTTTACTTGTAAACATCTAGTGTTTACTTGTAAACATCTTGTTAGTGTTTACTTGTAAACATCTTGTTAGTGTTTACTTGTAAACATCTAGTTAGTGTTTACTTGTAAATATCTAGTTAGTGTTTACTTGTAAACATCTTGTTAGTGTTTACTTGTAAACATCTTGTTAGTGTTTACTTGTAAACATCTAGTTAGTGTTTACTTGTAAACATCTAGTTAGTGTTTACTTGTAAACATCTTGTTAGTGTTTACTTGTAAACATCTAGTTAGTGTTTACTTGTAAACATCTTGTTAGTGTTTACTTGTAAACATCTTGTTAGTGTTTACTTATAAACATCTTGTTAGTGCTTACTTGGAAACATCTTGTTAGTGTTTACTTGTAAACATCTTGTTAGTGTTTACTTATAAACATCTTGTTAGTGCTTACTTGGAAACATCTAATTAGTATTAACTTCCAAACATCTAGTTAGTGTTTACTTGTAAACATCTAGTTAGTGTTTACTTGTAAACATCTTGTTAGTGTTTACTTGTAAACATCTAGTTAGTGTTTACTTGTAAACATCTTGTTAGTGTTTACTTGTAAACATCTTGTTAGTGTTTACTTGTAAACATCTTGTTAGTGTTTACTTATAAACATCTTGTTAGTGCTTACTTGGAAACATCTAGTTAGTGTTTACTTGTAAACATCTAGTTAGTGTTTACTTATAAACATCTTGTTAGTACTTACTTGGAAACATCTAATTAGTATTAACTTCTAAACATCTAGTTAGTGTTTACTTGTAAACATCTAGTGTTTACTTGTAAACATCTAGTGTTTACTTGTAAACATCTAGTGTTTACTTGTAAACATCTAGTGTTTACTTGTAAACATCTAATTAGTATTAACTTCTAAACATCTAGTTAGTGTTTACTTGTAAACATCTTGTTAGTATTAACTTGTAAATATCTTGTTAGTGTTTACTTGTAAACATCTAGTGTTTACTTGGAAACATGTAGTTCTT
>NC_091320.1:22188195-22193195 GCF_038502225.1 Cherax quadricarinatus | reverse complement strand
GAAGAAAAGGAGGTAAGGATGGTCATAGAGGGGATGGAGGGAAGGTAAGGAGGGAAGGATTGTGGTAGAGAGGAGGGAAGGTAAGGAGGGAAGGATGGTGGTAGAGGGGAAGAAACGAATGATGGTGGTAGAGGGGAGGGAAGGTAAGGAGGGAAGGATGGTGGTAGAGAAGAGGAAGCGAAGGGTGGTGGTAGAGGGGAGGGAGGGAAGGATGGTGGTAGAGAGAAGGGAGGGAAGGATTGTGGTAGAGGGGAGGGAGGGAAGGATGGTGGTAGAGGAGAGGGAGGGAAGCATGGTGGTAGAGGGGAGGGAGGGAAGCATGGTGGTAGAGGAGATGGAGGGAAGGATGGTGGGAAAGAGGAGGGAGGGAAGGATGGTGGGTAAGAGGAGGGAGGGAAGGATGGTGGGTAAGAGGAGGGAGGGAAGGATGGTGGGTAAGAGGAGGGAGGGAAGGATGGTGGGTAAGAGGAGGGAGGGAAGGATGGTGGGTAAGAGGAGGGAGGGAAGGATGGTGGTAGAGGAGATGGAGGGAAGCATGGTGGTAGAGGGGAGTGAGCGAAGGATGGTGGTAGAGAGAAGGGAGGGAAGGATGGTGGTAGAGAGAAGGGAGGGAAGGATGGTGGTAGAGGGGAGGGAGGGAAGGATGGTGGTAGAGGGGAGGGAGCGAAGGATGGTGGTAGAGGGGAGGGAGGGAAGGATGGTGGGTAAGATGAGGGAGGGAAGGATGGTGGGAAAGAGGAGGGAGGGAAGGATGGTGGGTAAGAAGAGGGAGGGAAGGATGGTGGTAGAAAGGAGGGAAGGATGGTGGTAGAAGGGAGGGAAGGATGGTGTTAGAGGGGAGGGAAGGATGGGGGTAGAGGGGAGGGAAGGATGGTGGTAGAGAGGAGGGAAGGATGGTGGTAGAGGGGAGGGAAGGATGGGGGTAGAGGGGAGGGAAAGATGGTGGTAGAGGGGAGGGAAGGATGGTGGTAGAGAGGAGGGAAGGATGGTGGTAGAGGGGAAGGAAGGATGGTGGTAGAGGGGAAGGAAGGATGGTGTTAGAGGGGAGGGAAGGATGGTGGTAGAGGGGAGGGAAGGATGCTGGTAGAGGGGAGGGAAGGATGGTGTTAGAGAGGAGGGAAGGATGGTGGTAATGGAGAGGGAAGGATGGTGGTAGAGGGGAGAAAAGGATGGAGGTTGAGGGGAGGGAAGGATGGTGGAAGAGGGGAGGGAAGGATGGTGGTAGAGGGGAGGGAAGGATGGTGGTAGAGGGGAGGGAAGGATGGTGGTAGAGGAGAGGGAAGGATGGTGGTAGAGGGGAGGGAAGGATTGTGGCAGAGGGGAGGGAAGGATGGTGGTAGAGAGGAGGGAAGGATGGTGGTAATGGAGAGGGAAGGATAGTGGTGGAGGGGAGGTAAGGATGGTGGTAGAGGGGAGGGCAGGATGGTGGTAGAGGGGAGGGAAGGGTGGTGGTAGAGGGGAGGGAAGGATGGTTGTAGAGAGGAGGGAAGGATGGTGGTAGAGGGGAGGGAAGGATGGTGTTAGAGAGGAGGGAAGGATGGTGGGAGAGGGTAGGGAAGGATTGTGGTAGAAAGGATGGAAGGATGGTGGTAGAGGGGAGGGAAGGATGGTGGTAGAGGGGAGGGAAGGATGGTGGTAGAGGGAAGGGAAGGATGGTGTTAGAGAGGAGGGAAGGATGGTGGTAAAGGAGAGGGAAGGATGGTGGTAGAGGGGATGGAAGGATGGTGGTACAGAGGAGGGAAGGATGATCGTAGAGAGGAGAGAAGGATGGTGGTAGAGGGAGGGAAGGAAGGTGGTAGAGGGGAGGGAAGGATGGTGGTAGAGGTGAGGGAAGGATGGTGGTAGAGACGAGGGAAGGATGGTGGTAGAGGGGAGGGAAAGATGGTGGTAGAGGGGAGGGAAGGATGGTGGTAGAGAGGATGGAAGGATGGTGATAGAGAGGAGGGAAAGATGGAGGTAGAGTGGAGGGAAGGATGGTGGTAGAGAGGAGAGAAGGATGGTGGTAGAGGGGAGGGAAGGATGGTTGTAGAGAGGAGGGAAGGATGGTGGTATAGGGGAAGGAAGGATGGTGGAAGAGGGGAGGGAAGGATGGTGGTAGAGGGGAAGGAAGGATGGCGGTAGAGGGGAGGGAAGGATGGGGGTAGAGGGGAGGGAAGGATGGTGGTAGAGGGGAGGGAAGGATGGTGATAGAGAGGAGGGAAGGATGGTGGTAGAGGGGAGGGAAGGATGGTGGTAGAGAGGAGGGAAGAATTGTGGTAGAGGGGAAGGAAGGATGGTGGTAGAGGGGAGGGAAGGATGGTGGTAGAGAGGAGGGAAGGATGGTGGTAGAGAGGAGGGAAGGATGGTGGTAGAGGGGAGGGAAGGATGGTGGTAGAGATGAGGGAAGGATGGTGATAGAGGGGACGGAAGGATGGTGGTAGAGGGGAGGGAAGGATGGTGGTAGAGAGGACGGAAGGATGGTGGTAGAGAGGAGGGAAGGATGGTGGTAGAAAGGAGGGAAGGATGGTGATAGAGAGGAGGGAAGGATGGTGGTAGAGAGGAGGGAAGGATGGTGGTAGAGGGGAGGGAAGGATGGTGGTAGAGAGGAGGGAATGATGGTGGTAGAGAGGAGGGAAGGATGGTGGTAGAGAGGAGGGAAGGATGGTGATAGAGGGGACGGAAGGATGGTGGTAGAGGGGAGGGAAGGATGGTGGTAGAGAGGACGGAAGGATGGTGGTAGAGAGGAGGGAAGGATGGTGGTAGAGAGGACGGAAGGATGGTGGTAGAGAGGAGGGAAGGATGGTGGTAGAAAGGAGGGAAGGATGGTGATAGAGAGGAGGGAAGGATGGTGGTAGAGAGGAGGGAAGGATGGTGGTAGAGGGGAGGGAAGGATGATGGTAGAGAGGAGGGAATGATGGTGGTAGAGAGGAGGGAAGGATGGTGGTAGAGAGGAGGGAAGGATGGTGGTAGAGAGGAGGGAAGGATGGTGGTAGAGAGGAGGGAAGGATGGTGGTAGAGAGGAGGGAAGGATGGTGGTAGAAAGGAGGGAAGGATGGTGACAGAGAGGAGGGAAGGATGGTTGTAGAGAGGAGGGAAGGATGGTGGTAGAGGGGAGGGAAGGATGGTGATAGAGAGGAGGGAAGGATGGTGGTAGAGAGGAGGGAAGGATGGTGGTAGAGGGGAGGGAAGGATGGTGGTAGAGAGGAGGGAAGAATGGTGGTAGAAGGGAAGGAAGGATGGTGGTAGAGGGGAGGGAAGGATGGTGGTAGAGGGGAGGGAAGGATGGTGGTAGAGAGGAGGGAAGGATGGTGGTAGAGAGGAGGGAAGGATGGTGGTAGAGGGGAGGGAAGGATGGTGGTAGAGATGAGGGAAGGATGGTGATAGAGGGGACGGAAGGATGGTGGTAGAGGGGAGGGAAGGATGGTGGTAGAGAGGACGGAAGGATGGTGGTAGAGAGGAGGGAAGGATGGTGGTAGAGAGGACGGAAGGATGGTGGTAGAGAGGAGGGAAGGATGGTGGTAGAAAGGAGGGAAGGATGGTGATAGAGAGGAGGGACGGATGGTGGTAGAGAGGAGGGAAGGATGGTGGTAGAGGGGAGGGAAGGATGGTGGTAGAGATGAGGGAAGGATGGTGATAGAGGGGACGGAAGGATGGTGGTAGAGGGGAGGGAAGGATGGTGGTAGAGAGGACGGAAGGATGGTGGTAGAGAGGAGGGAAGGATGGTGGTAGAAAGGAGGGAAGGATGGTGATAGAGAGGAGGGAAGGATGGTGGTAGAGAGGAGGGAAGGATGGTGGTAGAGGGAGGGAAGGATGGTGGTAGAGAGGAGGGAATGATGGTGGTAGAGAGGAGGGAAGGGATGGTGGTAGAGAGGAGGGAAGGATGGTGATAGAGGGGACGGAAGGATGGTGGTAGAGGGGAGGGAAGGATGGTGGTAGAGAGGACGGAAGGATGGTGGTAGAGAGGAGGGAAGGATGGTGGTAGAGAGGACGGAAGGATGGTGGTAGAGAGGAGGGAAGGATGGTGGTAGAAAGGAGGGAAGGATGGTGATAGAGAGGAGGGAAGGATGGTGGTAGAGAGGAGGGAAGGATGGTGGTAGAGGGGAGGGAAGGATGATGGTAGAGAGGAGGGAATGATGGTGGTAGAGAGGAGGGAAGGATGGTGGTAGAGAGGAGGGAAGGATGGTGGTAGAGAGGAGGGAAGGATGGTGGTAGAGAGGAGGGAAGGATGGTGGTAGAGAGGAGGGAAGGATGGTGGTAGAAAGGAGGGAAGGATGGTGACAGAGAGGAGGGAAGGATGGTTGTAGAGAGGAGGGAAGGATGGTGGAGAGGGGAGGGAAGGATGGTGATAGAGAGGAGGGAAGGATTGTAGAGAGGAGGGAAGGATGGTGGTAGAGGGGAGGGAAGGATGGTGGTGAATGGTGGTAGAAGGGAAGGAAGGATGGTGGTAGAGGGGAGGGAAGGATGGTGGTAGAGGGGAGGGAAGGAGTAGAGAGGACGGAAGGATGGTGGTAGAAAGGAGGAGAAGGAATGGTGACAGAGAGGAGGGAAGGATGGTGGTAGAGGGGAGGGAAGGATGGTGGTAGACGGAGGAGGTAGAAAAGGATGGTGGTAGAGAGGAGGGAAGGATGGTGGTAGACAGGAGGGAAGGATGGTGGTAGAAAGGAGGGGAAGGATGGTGGTGACAGAGAGGATGGTGGGAAGGGATGGATGGTAGAGAGGAGGGAAGGATGGTGGTAGATGGTGGTAGAGAGGTGGGAAGGATGGTGGTAGAGAGGAGGGAAGGATGGTGGTAGAGAGGAGGGAAGGATGGTGGTAGAGAGGAGGGAAGGATGGTGGTAGAAAGGAGGGAAGGATGGTGACAGAGAGGAGGGAAGGATGGTGGTAGAGAGGAGGGAAGGATGGTGGTAGAGGGGAGGGAAGGATGGTGGTAGAGAGGAGGGAATGATGGTGGTAGAGAGGAGGGAAGGATGGTGGTAGAGAGGAGGGAATGATGGTGGTAGAGAGGAGGGAAGGATGGTGTT
>NC_091320.1:22150695-22183195 GCF_038502225.1 Cherax quadricarinatus | reverse complement strand
TTTGTTATTGAGGGTGGCAGGTCAACATCAGTTACACAACCCAGGGCAACATGGGTTTAGAACAGGTCGCTCCTGTCTGTCTCAACTATTGGATCACTACGACAAGGTTCTAAATGCACTAGAAGATAAAAATAATGCAGATGTAATATATACAGACTTTGCAAAAGCCTTCGACAAGTGTGACCATGGCGTAATAGCGCACAAAATGCGTGCTAAAGGAATAACAGGAAAAGTCGGTCGATGGATCTATAATTTCCTCACATACAGAACACAGAGAGTAGTCGTCAACAGAGTAAAGTCCGAGGCAGCTACGGTGAAAAGCTCTGTTCCACAAGGCACAGTACTCGCTCCCATCATGTTCCTCATCCTCATATCCGACATAGACAAGGATGTCAGCCACAGCACCGTGTCTTCCTTTGCAGATGACACCCGAATCTGCATGACAGTGTCTTCCATTGCAGACACTGCAAGGCTCCAGGCGGACATCAACCGAATCTTTCAGTGGGCTGCAGAAAACAATATGAAGTTCAACGATGAGAAATTTCAATTACTCAGATATGGTAAACACGAGGAAATTAAATCTTCATCAGAGTACAAAACAAATTCTGGCCACAAAATAGAGCGAAACACCAACGTCAAAGACCTGGGAGTGATCATGTCGGAGGATCTCACCTTCAAGGACCATAACATTGTATCAATAGCATTTGCTAGAAAAATGACAGGATGGATAATGAGAACCTTCAAAACTAGGGAGGCCAAGCCCATGATGACACTCTTCAGGTCACTTGTTATATCTAGGCTGGAATATTGCTGCACACTAACAGCAACTTTCAAGGCAAGTGAAATTGCTGACCTAGAAAATGTACAGAGAACCTTCACGGCGCGCATAACGGAGATAAAACACCTCAATTACTGGGAGCGCTTGAGGTTCCTAAACCTGTATTCCCTGGAAGCAGGCGGGAGAGATACATGATTATATACACCTGGAAAATCCTAGAGGGACTAGTACTGAACTTGCACACGAAAATCACTCACTACGAAAGCAAAAGACTTGGCAGACGATGCAACATCCCCCCAATGAAAAGCAGGGGTGTCACTAGCACGTTAAGAGACCATACAATAAATGTCAGGGGCCCGAGACTGTTCAACTGCCTCCCAGCATACATAAGGGGGATTACCAACAGACCCCTGGCAGTCTTCAAGCTGGCACTGGACAAGCACCTAAAGTCGGTTCCTGACCAGCCGGGCTGTGGCTCGTACGTTGGTTTGCGTGCAGCCAGCAGCAACAGCCTGGTTGATCAGGCTCTGATCCACCAGGAGGCCTGGTCGCAGACCGGGCCGCGGGGGCGTTGACCCCCGGAACTCTCTCCAGGTAAACTCCAGGTAAACGAGGTTTGTTATTGAGGGTGGCAGGTCAACGAGGTTTGTTATTGAGGGTGGCAGGTCAACGAGGTTTGTTATTGAGGGTGGCAGGTCAACGAGGTTTGTTATTGAGGGTGGCAGGTCAACGAGGTTTGTTATTGAGGGTGGCAGGTCAACGAGGTTTGTTATTGAGGGTGGCAGGTCAACGAGGTTTGTTATTGAGGGTGGCAGGTCAACGAGGTTTGTTATTGAGGGTGGCAGGTCAACGAGGTTTGTTATTGAGGGTGGCAGGTCAACGAGGTTTGTTATTGAGAGTGGCAGGTCAACGAGGTTTGTTATTGAGGGTGGCAGGTCAACGAGGTTTGTTATTGAGGGTGGCAGGTCAACGAGAAGGTTTGTTACTGAGGGTGGCAGGTCAACAAGGTTATTGAGGGTGGCAGGTCAACGAGGTTCGTTATTGAGGGTTGCAGGTCAGCAAGGTTATTGAGGGTGGCAGGTCAACGGGGTTTATTATTGAGGGTGGCAGGTCAACGGGGTTTGTTATTGAGGGTGGCAGGTCAACGGGGTTTGTTATTAAGGGTGGCAGGTCAACGGGGTTTGTTATTGAGGGTGGTAGGTCAACGAGAAGGTTTGTTATTGTGGGTGGCAGGTCAACGAGAAGGTTTGTTATTGAGGATGGCAGGTCAACGGGGTTTATTATTGAGGGTGGCAGGTCAACGGGGTTTGTTATTGAGGGTGGCAGGTCAACGGGGTTTGTTATTAAGGGTGGCAGGTCAACGGGGTTTGTTATTGAGGGTGGTAGGTCAACGAGAAGGTTTGTTATTGAGGGTGGCAGGTCAACGAGGTTTGTTATTGAGGGTGGCAGGTCAACGAGAAGGTTTGTTATTGAGGGTGGCAGGTCAACGAGAAGGTTTGTTATTGAGGGTGGCAGGTCAACGAGGTTTGTTATTGAGGGTGGCAGGTCAACGAGGTTATTGAGGGTGGCAGATCAACGAGGTTGTTGAGGGTGGCAGGTCAACGAGGTTATTGAGGGTGGCAGGTTAACGGGGTTTGTTATTGAGGGTGGCAGATCAACGAGGTTGTTGAGGGTGGCAGGTCAACGAGAAGGTTTGTTCAATCCCTAGTTTTGCTCTTCTGTTAATCGTCGTTGTCACTTCTAAACTCCCCCGACAGAAGAGTTATGAATAACACTTAACTACTTAATGCCAGATTTGTGTTAATACCACCAAGACTATTATAATATCACCACCCTTAATCCCTCTTATCAGCGAGATTCCCACTCTTAATCCCTCTTATCAGCGAGATTCCCACTCTTAATCCCCATTATCAGCGAGATTCCCACTCTTAATCCCCATTATCAGCGAGATTCCCACTCTTAATCCCCATTATCAGCGAGATTCCCACTCTTAATCCCCATTATCAGCGAGATTCCCACTCTTAATCCCCATTATCAGCGAGATTCCCACTCTTAATCCCCATTATCAGCGAGATTCCCACTCTTAATCCCCATTATCAGCGAGATTCCCACTCTTAATCCCCATTATCAGCGAGATTCCCACTCTTAATCCCCATTATCAGCGAGATTCCCACCCTTAATCCCCTGTATCAGCAAAATTCCCACCCTTAATCTCAAGTATCAGCGAGATTCCCACCTGTAATCCCCGTATCAGCGAGATTCCCACCTGTAATCCCCGTATCAGCGAGATTCCCACCTGTAATCCCCGTATCAGCGAGATTCCTTTACATAAGAATCCCATTCCTAGCAAAGAAACACGAAGATAAGTGTTTAGTTTCGGCTTCCGGTACCGCTAAATTGAAAGCAGAAGTTAGGGAAACATCCATTCTTTGCTCTTCCCTGAATGTCGTTCTGACCATCCTGCCACTCAGGAACAGGAAGGTGTGACCATGGGAGTTGCACTCGACCTGCGTCGTGCTGGCCAGCTGCCATCTCAAAATTGTCCAACCCAGTGTCTGACTCTCCCATGGTATGGTCAGCATTCTCACCAGATTTTTTCCCTTGGACATTGCCCGCGTTACGACCGTAACGTACTATTTAAGGTCCACTTTAGGATCAGGACAAAATTTGGAGGAGAGGACGCCATTACAACTTAATATGTCCCTCAAAGGAGAATTCCACAGATACTCCTATAATAATCTGAGTCAGGACTCCACCATACGTCTCCAGTAGTACATCTTACTTGATATAGGACTGTGTTTTATTATTATTATTATTATTATTATTATTATTATTATTAATTATTATTATTATTATTATTATTATTATTATTATTATTATTATTATTATTATTATTTTGTATATATTTTCACAGACTAAGAGCTGTTATCCACCATTAGTTCATTTCAAAGTCCAGTTTTAAGGTATACCGTCAACCCCCGCCCACCCCCCCTCCCCCGAGATGCAACCCAAAATAGTAGACTAATACCCAGGTACCTACTTGCTGCTAGGTGAACAGGGGCAGCAGGTGTAAGGAAACATGCCCAACGCTTCCACCCGTGCCGGGGGTCAAACCGTGGGCACAAAGAACAATAAGCTCCAGTAACAGTCACAGATTGGTCAGATTTAATGCCAATCTAATCTTACAAGAGAATGAGGTCATGCACTCATCCACGTCATCCTGGGAAATAGTAATGTTCGCTGCTAGGAAGATGTTGCATATAGGCTCGTGGTCTGTGGATTTACCAGTGTTCCCAGACGTACCATTATCCGAAGATTCCTCTGGAATTTGAAAGAGTCGGTGATGGTATGACAGAGCTTTTGACAGTATTTGCATTTCTAAGGTTCTGACAATTTATCATTGACGTTAGTTGCCTGTGACTGTTTCTTGTAGGTAGGTGGAGGTTAGTTGCCCACAGCGTCACTCTCTGAAGCACCAGGAAAAATTGTCACTCGGTGCCCATTGTTATTAATTAAGGTACCATCAGGAGGAAAGCTTGAGTTTCGAACTTTTCTGCCTGGTTAGCAGCCTCATTTACTAGAAATATACAAAGAGCCTGACTAATAGCCTCTTAAAAAGTTGTCCAGCAACACCGTGTGCACGAGCTTACTAAACTTAGTGTAAGTAAGTTTATTCAGGTATACACAAGTACAGTTACATAGATTATCACACATAGCAGCGTATGTGTAGAGAACCTGGGATAACCCAAAAAAGTCAGAGTGACTTATTACCCGCTGACCCACAGTATACCCAGTAGTGAAGATTTTTACACAAATAACCCGCACATAAAAGAGAGAAGCTTACGACGACGTTTCGGTCCGACTTGGACCATTGACAAAGTCACACTAACAGAGGTGGAGCAGGACGGCTATATATAGGCAGGAAGAGGTGGTAGTAGTAGTAGTAGTAGTAGTAGTAGTAGTAGTAGTAGTAGTAGTAGTAGTAGTAGTAGTAGTAGTAGTAGTAGTAGTAGTAGTAGTAGTAGTAGTAGTAGTAGTAGTAGTACAAGAATTGTACTACTTTGTCAATGGTCCAAGTCGGACCGAAACGTCGTCGTAAGCTTCTCTCTTTTATGTGCGGGTTATTTGTGTATTGTTCCAGTCACGGTATTGTGCCTTTTTGTTATTTAGTGAAGATTTTTTATTGTTCTCTAGCCAGGGTCATACAAGGTTAGTGCTGAGGCAACTTGTACTCAAGTCTTTATTTGTCTGGTATACTTATACGCACTTATAACTGTAAATTTAACACTGTAGTGTACGAAGTCATCATCACACAAGCTAAACTTATACTTTTGTGCTTTCTCATACACTGTCCTGTGAACAAGAGTCGCCCAGTGCTTGATCGGTCACTGCAGAGCTCGGGTCGGACTCTTCAGTCATTCATTCAAAAACTTAATCTTGGTTTCAGAAAAATTTCGTACTAACGACACAGATTTTTGTACATTATATGTAACGCTCAACGCTGGTACAATAATACCGCCTTCGGGTTAGTTTTTTTTTTTTTAGTTCTCCTGCCGTCTCCCATCGAGGTAGAAAGAGCTTTGACATCAGAGTTAAGTTAAACTCCCCAACCGCAACATTCCCACTGTACTCCCCACCTCCAGGACTAAAGTCCAGCTAACCGGATTTTTTGAATCCCTTCATAAATGTCATCTTGCTCACACTCCAATAGCACGTCAAATCGTAAAAAACCCTTCCCTCCACTCACTCCCATCTAACACATTCACAAAAGCCTGTTGGATGTTCAAGTCCCTAGCAATCAAAACCCATTTTTTCCAACTCCCTCCAACCTTTTCTAGGACGACTTCTAATTCGTCTTCATTAAATGTCCAAACTACCTCAACAACCCCTCCACAAATTCCCCTAATCTTCAAACTCAGAATTTTCTACATAATCACACCACACATTGCCCTCAAATACTATATCTCCCCAGCCTCCAGTTTCACACCCATACAAGAGTGTTGATTCAACTATACTCTGATACATTCTCCTTTTTTACTCCATGGATAAATTTCTTTGTCTCCACAGATGTCTCAATGCATCACCCACTTTTCTCCGTAAGTTTTATGGTTCACCTCATCTCTCAAAAAAACCATCTGACGACAAGTCCACTCCAAAATTCTGAGCACATTCACTTCCTGCACACTCCCTCCCTCCAATCTAATATCCAGTCTCTCATTGCCTATATTTTTTATTCTCTCATCACCGAGTTCTTTCCAATGTTTGCTTTTAATTTCCTTCTTTTACATATCCTTCCTGTTTACCAACGTTTGCCACTTCTCTTCTGAATCTCCCCAAAAACCGTGTCGTCAGCAGAAAACGACTGTGACAACTCGCACTCTGTACCACACTCACCGTCAGTGCTACACGTCTTCCCAGCACCCTAGCATTCACTTCTTTTATAACCCCCATCTATAAATCTGTTAAATAACCAGGGTGATATCACTTCTCTCTGTCCAAGACCTCTGGGTTAGTAACCTAAGATAAGACCTCTGGGTTAGTAACCTAAGATAAGACCTCTGGGTTAGTAACCTAAGATAAGACTTCTGGGTTAGTAACCTAAGATAAGACCTCTGGGTTAGTAACCTAAGATAAGACCTCTGGGTTAGTAACCTAAGATAAGACCTCTGGGTTAGTAACCTAAGATAAGACCTCTGGGTTAGTAACCTAAGATAAGACCTCTGGGTTAGTAACCTAAGATAAGACCTCTGGGTTAGTAACCTAAGATAAGACTTCTGGGTTAGTAACCCAAGATAAGACCTCTGGGTTAGTAATCCAAGATAAGACCTCTGGGTTGGTAAGCCAAGATAACCCAAATAAACCAAGTTAGATTATTTTCATTGCTCCTCTTCCCCCAGGATGCCACCCACAACAGTCGACTAACACCCAGGCGCTTACTGCTATGTGAACAAGAGCAAAATGTATAGGGACGCATGCTCAACGTTCCTCTCCTCCCAGAATCGAACCCGCGTCATTCAGTTGTGAGTCACAGGAGCTAGTACTCGCTCTACGAGCCACTGTTAGCACTAAAACACATTACTTGGCACATTGCACATGATGAAAATGAGCTGCAGGTCCCTGGCGGCTCCGACAACCTCTCCAGCATTCACTTTGATTTCTTTGAAATTCGGCCACATGCTGCCTCTGAGTGAGAGAGAGAGAGAGAGAGAGAGACGAAGAGGGGGAGAGACGGCATGCGATAGAAGGAGATGGACGATGGGAAGGAGAAATTGAAGGTGGGAGGGAGGGAGGGAGAAGAGAAGAAGGGAGGGAGGGAGAAGAGAAGAAGGGAGGGAGGGAGAAGAGAAGAAAGGAGGGAGGCAGAAGAGAAGAAGGTAGGGAGGGAGAAGAGAAGAAGGGAGGGAGGGAGTAGAGAAGAAGGGAGGGAGGGAGTAGAGAAGAAGGGAGGGAGGGAGTAGAGAAGAAGGGAGGGAGGAAGTAGAGAAGAAGGGATGGAGGGAGTAGAGAAGAAGGGAGGGAGGGAGTAGAGAAGAAGAGAGGGAGGGAGTAGAGATGAAGGGAGGGAGGGAGAAGAGAAGAAGGGAGAGAGGGAGTAGAGAAGGGAGGGAGAAGAGAAGAAGGGAGGGAGGGAGTAGAGAAGAAGGGATGGAGGGAGTAGAGAAGAAGGGAGGGAGGGAGTAGAGAAGAGGGGAGAGAGGGAGTAGAGAAGAAGGGAGGGAGGGAGTAGAGAAGGAAGGAGGGAGTAGAGAAGGGAGGGAGGGAGGGAGGGAGGGAGGGAGGGAGTAGAGTAGAAGGGAGGGAGGGAGTAGAGAAGGGAGGGAAGGAGTAGAGAAGAAGGGAAGGAGGGAGTAGATAAGAAGGGAGGGAGGGAGTAGAGAAGAAAGGAGGGACGGAGTAGAGAAGAAGGGAAGGAGGGAGTAGAGAAGAAGGGAGGGAGGTAGTAGAGAAGAAGGGAGGGAGGGAGTAGAGAAGAAGGGAGGGAGGGAGTAGAGAAGAAGGGAGGGAGGGAGTAGAGAAGAAAGGAGGGAGGGAGTTGAGAAGAAGGGAGGGAGGGAGAAGAGAAGAAGGGAGGGAGGGAGGGAGTAGAGAAGAAGGGAGGGAGGGAGTAGAGAGGAAGGGAGGGAGGGAGTAGAGAAGAAGGGAGGGAGGGAGTAGAGAAGAAGGGAGGGAGTAGAGAAGAAGGGAGGGAGGGAGTAGAGAAGAAGGGAGGGAGGGAGTAGAGAAGAAGGGAGGGAGGGAGTAGAGAAGAAGGGAGGGAGGGAGTAAAGAAGAAGGGAGGGAGGGAGTAGAGAAGGAGGGAGGGAGTAGAGAAGAAGGGAGGGAGTGAGTAGAGAAGAGGGGAGGGAGGGTGTAGAGACGAAGGGAGGGAGGGAGTAGAGAATAAGGGAGGGAGTGAGTAAAAAAGAAGGAAAGGAGGGAGTAGAGAAGAAGGGAGGGAGGGAGTAGAGAAGAAGGGAGGGAGGGAGTAAAGAAGAAGGGAGGGAGGGAGTAGAGAAGGAGGGAGGGAGGAGTAGAGAAGAAGGGAGGGAGTGAGTAGAGAAGAGGGGAGGGAGGGAGTAGAGAAGAAGGGAGGGAGGGAGTAGAGAAGAAGGTACGGAGGGAGTAGAGAAGAAGGGAGGGAGGGAGTAGAGAAGAAAGGAGGGAGTGAGTAAAGAAGAAGGGAAGGAGGGAGTAGAGAAGAAAGGAGGGATGGAGTAGAGAAGAAGGGAGGGAGGGAGAAGAGAAGAAGGGAGGGAGGGAGTAGAGAAGAAGGGAGGGAGGGAGTAGAGAAGAAGGGAGGGAGGGAGTAGAGAAGAAGGGAGGGAGGGAGTAGAGAAGAAGGGAGGGAGGGAGTAGAGAAGGGAGGGGCGGAGTAGATAAGAAGGTAGGGAGGGACTAGAGAAGAAGGGAGGGAGGGAGTAGAGAAGAAGGGAGGGAGGGAGTAGGAAGAGGGAGGGAGGGAGTAGAGAAGAAGGGAGGGAGGGAGAAGGGAGGGAGGGAGTTGAGAAGAAGGGAGGGAGGGAGAAGGGAAGGAGGGAGTAGAGAAGAAGGGAGGGAGGGAGAAGGGAGGGAGGGAGGGAGTTGAGAAGAAGGGAGGGAGGGAGAAGGGAAGGAGGGAGTAGAGAAGAAGGGAGGGAGGGAGGGAGAAGGGAGGGAGGGAGGGAGGGAGGGAGTAGAGAAGAAGGGAGGGAGGGAGAAGGGAGGGAGGGAGGGAGTAGAGAAGAAGGGAGGGAGGGAGAAGGGAGGGTTACCGAACAAGACGCTGAATTGAATTTTAAACAATAATGCTTGTTCCCTCCCAGGTGGTGATAGTGATGGTGATAGTGGTGGTGATAGTGATGGTGATAGTGGTGGTGATAGTGATGGTGATAGTGGTGGTGATAGTGATGGTGATAGTGGTGGTGATAGTGATGGTGATAGTGGTGGTGATAGTGATGATGATAGTGATGGTGATAGTGGTGGTGATAGTGATGGTGATAGTGGTGGTGATAGTGATGGTGATAGTGGTGGTGATAGTGATGGTGATAGTGGTGGTGATAGTGGTGGTGATAGTGGTGGTGATAGTAATGGTGATAGTGGTGGTGATAGTGATGGTGATAGTGGTGGTGATAGTGATGATGATAGTGGTGGTGAAAGTGGTGGTGATAGTGGTGGTGGTGTAGTGATGGTGATAGTGGTGGTGATATTGATGATGACAGTGGTGGTGATAGTGATGGTGATAGTGGTGGTGATAGTGATGGTGATAGTGGTGATAATGATGATAGTGGTGGTGATAGTGCTGGTGATAGTGGTGGTGATAGTGATGATGATAGTGGTGGTGATAGTGATGGCGATAATGGTGGTGATACTGATGGTGATAGTGGTGGTGATAGTGGTGGTGATAGTGATGGTGATAGTGGTGGTGATGGTGATAGTGATGGCGATAGTGGTGGTGATTGTGATGGTGATAGTGGTGGTGACGGTGATAGTGATGGCGATAGTGGTGGTGATAGTGGTGGTGATAGTGGTGGTGATAGTGGTGGTGATAGTGGTGGTGATAGTGGTGGTGATAGTGATGGCGATAGTGGTGGTGATACTGGTGGTGATAGTGATGGTGATAGTGGTGGTGATGGTGATAGTGATGGCGATAGTGGTGGTAATGCTGATGGTGATAGTGGTGGTGATAGTGATGATGATAGTGGTGGTGATAGTGGTGGTGATAGTGGTGGTGGTAGTGATGGTGATAGTGGTGGTGATAGTGATGATGATAGTGGTGGTGATAGTGATGGCGATAGTGGTGGTGATACTGATGGTGATAGTGGTGGTGATATTGATTATGATAGTGGTGTTGATAGTGATGGCGATAGTGGTGGTGATAGTGATGGTGATAGTGGTGGTGATAGTGATGGTGATATTGGTGATGGTGATAGTGATGGTGGTGATAGTGATGATGATAGTGGTGGTGATAGTAATGGCGATAGTGGTGGTGATACTGATGGTGATGGTGGTGATATTAATGATGATAGTGGTGGTGATAGTGATGGTGATAGTGGTGGTGATAGTGATGGCGATAGTGGTGATGGTGATAGTGATGGTGGTGATAGTGAGGGTGAAAGTGGTGATGGTGATAGTGGTGATGGTGATAGAGATGGTGATAGTGGTGATGATGATAGTGATGGTGGTGATAGTGAGGGTGTCAGTGATAAACATGAGGGTCCCTGAGTCTGCTCCAGGAGCTCAGTGAAGGGCACCAAGCAGGTCAGAACCTGACTGAACGTTCCGCCCGCGCAGCAGACTTCCTCAAACACAGTCACACATCTCTTACTCAAGGGTTTCTTTTCCCTTCAGAAATTTCAGTGATTCCTTGTCCAAATTATTATTATTATTATTGCGGCAATCATGGAGGGAGTGCTAAATCCGTAAGAGTCGTGCAGACCCTGGGAGTAGTGGAAAGTAACCAGGTTCGATCCAAGGAAGAGGAGGTTAAGTGCATCAACGAACCTCTCTAGAGAGGCTCTTCGCCTGTAGAGCTCTCTCTCTCTCTCTCTCTCTCTCTCTCTCTCTCTCTCTCTCTCTCTCTCTCTCTCTCTCTCTCTCTCTCTCGCTCTCTCTTTTCTCTCTCTTGCATCTTCTGATATTGAGTCTTGAGCACAGTTCTACTGCCACTGATCTCCACCTCACGAAACACTGAGCTCCTCCTCACGAAACACTGAGCTCCACCTCACGAAACACTGAGCTCCTTCTCACGAAACACTGAACTCCACCTCACGAAGCACTGAACTCCACCTCACGAAGCACTGAGCTCCTCACGAAACACTGAGCTCCTCCTCACGAAACACTGAGCTCCTTCTCACGAAACACTGAGCTCCACCTCACGAAGCACTGAGCTCCATCTCACGAAACACTGAGCTCCTCCTCACGAAACACTGAGCTCCACCTCACGAAGCACTGAGCTCCTCCTCACGAAACACTGAGCTCCTCCTCACGAAACACTGAGCTCCTCCTCACGAAACACTGAGCTCCTCACGAAACACTGAGCTCCTCCTCACGAAGCACTGAGCTCCTCACGAAACACTGAGCTCCTCCTCACGAAGCACTGAGCTCCTCACGAAACACTGAGCTCGGTTATCTGGAGTCTACCTGGACGGTGTTCCGGGTGTCAACGTCCTCGCAGCCCGGTCCATGACCAGGCCTCTCGGTATATTAAAGCCTGATCAATCAGACTGTTACTGCAGGCCCCTCCAGACACTGCTCTTAATCCATATTACTCATACCACCTTCCCAGCATATTTCAACAAGCTCAGGACTGATCTGATCCCAGTTATTTCTTACTGAAACTAAACTTGCAGAACACATCCTCATGACTGTGTGTGTGTGTGTGTGTGTGTGTGTGTGTGTGTGTGTGTGTGTGTGTGTGTGTGTGTGTGTGTGTGTGTGTGTGTGTGTGTGTATTACAGAGGTGTAGACTATGGCTTGCACACCCTGCCTAGTGCGATAACTACTTTGGAACGAGCGAAAAGACAGCAGAGATAAATAATGACTGTATTGCTTCACTAAAACAAGCTGGTACTTACAAGGTATGTATACATAGCCTATGTACAGTATTTACAGCTATGTATGAGGCAAAATGCAAGCACAAGACACGGTAAGGACCATAGCGACCAACAGTGAAGGTAAGTCTGCCAAAGTTGTTTAACAAGTGTACCATATCGCTGCACAGCTTTGGTGGGCCTTCTTGTGATTGGCTGGTTGAACTAAGGTACTGGTATAACGACGTGGCCCCTGTTCATTATGCCTTTAGCTCCTGGTTCACTGGTGTCACTGAAGAAATGTCTCGTTGGGGTCAATATGCTCAGGCAAGCCCATTCATTCCCTTGCAAAGAAGCCCACCAAACTTGCCTCAGGTGAAGATATAAGAACATAACATGGGAATGGAGAAACACTGCAGAAGGCCTCCTGGCCCATACAAGGCAGATCCTTATCAAAACCACCACTACCGAAAGTTACCCAAGATTTACTCCCGTACCCACGAAGACTCCTTCAGATGGATCATAAAAACTAGAACTGACGTCCGCATGAGCCAGATACATGATCTATGTCAAGTAAAACAACAGTGACTCTTACCCGCTACATGGGATATTACCCCATTCCTAACCACTATCCCTTCCTTTCCCTCCCAAAAAAAAAAAAAAAAAAAAAAAAAAAAAAAAAAAAAAAAAAACTTCTTAAATCCCCACCAAAGCTTCGCCTTGAAGCCAAGCAGGTTGCCTTAAGCTGTAATGATGACTTTGTCACACAGAACACTCTTTCACAAATTACTTATGTTGACGTTTGTGTTCACCAGTCCACTGGTGCAGCTGGTAGAGCTGCTGCTGTCATACAGAGTGATGGCTCTCATAAATTGTAGCAGGCATCAATAACTGGGCCTCTACCCTTCAAACAGCACTGTTTGCCATATTTCTTGCACTCAAATGCGTCCATGATTCTTTATCACCCATAAATGCTCTCAACTCATTAAATATAAACTGTGCATGTTTGTGTGACAAGACAGACATAGGTATGGTAGGACTGTCCTGTGTGTGTGTGTGTGTGTGTGTGTGTGTGTGTGTGTGTGTGTGTGTGTGTGTGTGTGTGTGTGTGTGTGTGTGTGTGTGTGACCAAATTATTGTCTGTATAAATAACTCATTACGATTGTGAGCGGATATAAACATATAAATAGTTCATTACCACTGTAACTTGTTCAGCTATCAAAACTTTGCGTCCCAGTCCCAGGACTCATTATGTACGTCTGTAATCCTTTGACTACCACACACAGCATGGGTATGTGGTGCATAATAAACTGATATATGCAGAATAATATGTAACATACTATTACCATGCCACAGTGTGTGTGTGTGTGTGTGTGTGTGTGTGTGTGTGTGTGTGTGTGTGTGTGTGTGTGTGTGTGTGTGTATGTGTGTGTGTGTGTGTGCAGGGCTGAACCTCGCTGATGTGGTGGTCATAGTTCGCTGGACACTGTTATGTACCGTACCAGATCCTCATCACTCACCAAATCCTAACAACACGATTACAAATAAATCAGGGAACGGGTGAGGGACTGAACTCATGGCGAGTGAGTCCTGACACTGGCTTACCATTGGTTCACCCCCCCCCTTCCCCCACGTTCCCTGATCAGATCCTCAGTATTCGTGAACGTAAGATGAAGAGTATTTCTAGTCTGTTAGGTTACGCTATTTGCTGACTTCAGGCGAGTTTATCTTAATAGTTTGTGTGCGCGAGACTGCTCATCCTAAGCGAGATTTTCTTTTGCTTTTACAATATTTGCTGATTGAGGCAGGGATAGCAAATCAGAAGGCTCTCTCCTCACTCTTCACTCTCTCCGACCACTTATTATTATTATTTATGAAAAAGATCTAAACTTTAGGTGTCAAAGAGCATCTGGGAACTGGGAGATAATGAAGTTCCATCCAAAGAAAGGGAGGGCAAGTCCAGTTCCTTGGATTAATCAAGCTTCCCTCCGGCCACTTCCGGCATGAAACTGAGAGACTTATACTATATCGTATTAAAACAAAAAATCGTCATGGAATCTACAGTAGAGAGAGAAGCGGAGAGAAGGTGGAGACTATAACTACATCTACCTAACATTGTAGTTCCTATCATCACTATTGTGCTACTACATTGCTACTCACAGAGCTGTGTGAACCAGTGGTGCAACTGAACACTCACCACTGCTATGTATGACCACTACAACCACTACTGCTGCCAATTCTACAACTACTCTTATTAGTAATTTGGTCGGCTCGTTGCCAACTGCTCGTCGTGACGTGGTTGCTGACCAAACAGTAGGAATGTGTTGGTTGCCGTGTACTTCAGCCTGGCATCTGCTTGCTTCCAATACCTGGCAAGTGCTTGTCCAGCTGGTTCATAAATGATTGTATTGTCTTTGTGCTTACAGCTTCAGCGGCTAGTTTCGTCTGTGATTGTTGTACAACACCAGCACTTTGATGAATACTAGATGGATTTCGGTCGCTGTGCTGTCCGACAAAGGTATCCCCGTGTTGCGCAACCCCAGTCCCCTCTACCTCAGTATACGAGACTGGAGCACCACAGAGTGCGGTATACATTGATAATGTAGTTAAATATTTAAAGTGAATCACAACTAGCATTTACAAGTCATAGTTTGGAAACATATCCAAATTCCTTCAATAATAATGGTAAATTAGGACACACACAGACCAAATATAATTCCAGTCTTTTCAGGAGACCAAAGAGATCAATATCCCCAGATACACAAAGAGATCAATATCACCAGATGCACAAAGAGATCAATATCCCCAGATACACAAAGAGATCAATATCACCAGATGCACAAAGAGATCAATATCCCCAGATGCACAAAGAGATCAATATCCCCAGATACACAAAGACATCAATATCCCCAGATACACAAAGAGATCAATATCCCCAGATGCACAAAGAGATCAATATCCCCAGATACACAAAGAGATCAATATCACCAGATGCACAAAGAGATCAATATCCCCAGATGCACAAAGAGATCAATATCACCAGATGCACAAAGAGATCAATATCCCCAGATACACAAAGAGATCAATATCACCAGATGCACAAAGAGATCAATATCCCCAGATGCACAAAGAGATCAATATCCCCAGATACACAAAGACATCAATATCCCCAGATACACAAAGAGATCAATATCCCCAGATGCACAAAGAGATCAATATCCCCAGATACACAAAGACATCAATATCCCCAGATACACAAAGAGATCAATATCACCAGATGCACAAAGAGATCAATATCCCCAGATGCACAAAGAGATCAATATCCCCAGATACACAAAGAGATCAATATCACCAGATGCACAAAGAGATCAATATCCCCAGATACACAAAGAGATCAATATCCCCAGATACACAAAGACATCAATATCCCCAGATACACAAAGAGATCAATATCTCCAGATACACAAAGACATCAATATCCCCAGATACACAAAGAGATCAATATCACCAGATGCACAAAGAGATCAATATCCCCAGATGCACAAAGAGATCAATATCCCCAGATACACAAAGAGATCAATATCCCCAGATGCACAAAGACATCAATATCCCCAGATACACAAAGAGATCAATATCACCAGATGCACAAAGAGATCAATATCCCCAGATGCACAAAGAGATCAATATCACCAGATACACAAAGAGATCAATATCCTCAGATACACAAAGAGATCAATATCCCCAGATGCACAAAGAGATCAATATCCCCAGATGCACAAAGAGATCAATATCCCCAGATACACAAAGAGATCAATATCCCCAGATGCACAAAGAGATCAATATCCCCAGATACACAAAGAGATCAATATCCCCAGATACACAAAGAGATCAATATCCCCAGATGCACAAAGAGATCAATATCCCCAGATACACAAAGAGATCAATATCCCCAGATGCACAAAGAGATCAATATCCCCAGATACACAAAGAGATCAATATCCCCAGATACACAAAGAGATCAATATCACCAGATGCACAAAGAGATCAATATCCCCAGATACACAAAGACATCAATATCCCCAGATACACAAAGAGATCAATATCCCCAGATACACAAAGACATCAATATCCCCAGATACACAAAGAGATCAATATCCCCAGATGCACAAAGAGATCAATATCCCCAGATACACAAAGACATCAATATCCCCAGATACACAAAGAGATCAATATCACCAGATGCACAAAGAGATCAATATCCCCAGATGCACAAAGACATCAATATCCCCAGATACACAAAGAGATCAATATCCCCAGATGCACAAAGACATCAATATCCCCAGATACACAAAGAGATCAATATCCCCAGATGCACAAAGACATCAATATCCCCAGATGCACAAAGAGATCAATATCCCCAGATACACAAAGAGATCAATATCCCCAGATGCACAAAGAGATCAATATCCCCAGATACACAAAGAGATCAATATCACCAGATGCACAAAGAGATCAATATCCCCAGATGCACAAAGAGATCAATATCCCCAGATACACAAAGAGATCAATATCACCAGATGCACAAAGAGATCAATATCCCCAGATACACAAAGAGATCAATATCCCCAGATGCACAAAGAGATCAATATCCCCAGATACACAAAGAGATCAATATCCCCAGATGCACAAAGAGATCAATATCCCCAGATACACAAAGAGATCAATATCACCAGATACACAAAGAGATCAATATCCCCAGATGCACAAAGACATCAATATCCCCAGATACACAAAGAGATCAATATCCCCAGATGCACAAAGACATCAATATCCCCAGATACACAAAGAGATCAATATCCCCAGATGCACAAAGACATCAATATCCCCAGATGCACAAAGCACATTTGCTTGAACAATTGAGTAATCAGCATGAAAGTTAATCAAATGTTACACTAAGAAATTATCTACCAGACATTATGTGTGTCTCCTCTACCAGGCATTATGTGTGTCTCCTCTACCAGGCATCATGTGTGTCTCCTCTACCAGGCATCATGTGTGTCTCCTCTACCAGGCATTATGTGTGTCTCCTCTACCAGGCATTATGTGTGCCTCCTCTACCAGGCATTATGTGTGTCTCCTCTACCAGGCATTATGTGTGTCTCCTCTACCAGGCATTATGTGTGTCTCCTCTACCAGGCATTATGTGTGTCTCCTCTACCAGGCATTATGTGTGTCTCCTCTACCAGGCATTATGTGTGTCTCCTCTACCAGGCATTATGTGTGTCTCCTCTACCAGGCATCATGTGTGTCTCCTCTACCAGGCATTATGTGTGTCTCCTCTACCAGGCATTATGTGTGTCTCCTCTACCAGGCATTATGTGTACCTCCTCTACCAGGCATTATGTGTGTCTCCTCTACCAGGCATCATGTGTGTCTCCTCTACCAGGCATTATGTGTGTCTCCTCTACCAGGCATCATGTGTGTCTCCTCTACCAGGCATCATGTGTGCCTCCTCTACCAGGCATTATGTGTGTCTCCTCTACCAGGCATCATGTGTGTCTCCTCTACCAGGCATCATGTGTGTCTCCTCTACCAGGCATCATGTGTGTCTCCTCTACCAGGCATTATGTGTGTCTCCTCTACCAGGCATTATGTGTGCCTCCTCTACCAGGCATTATGTGTGTCTCCTCTACCAGGCATCATGTGTGTCTCCTCTACCAGGCATTATGTGTGTCTCCTCTACCAGGCATCATGTGTGTCTCCTCTACCAGGCATCATGTGTGTCTCCTCTACCAGGCATCATGTGTGTCTCCTCTACCAGGCATTATGTGTGTCTCCTCTACCAGGCATTATGTGTGCCTCCTCTACCAGGCATTATGTGTGTCTCCTCTACCAGGCATCATGTGTGTCTCCTCTACCAGGCATTATGTGTGTCTCCTCTACCAGGCATTATGTGTGTCTCCTCTACCAGGCATCATGTGTGTCTCCTCTACCAGGCATTATGTGTGTCTCCTCTACCAGGCATCATGTGTGTCTCCTCTACCAGGCATCATGTGTGTCTCCTCTACCAGGCATTATGTGTGTCTCCTCTACCAGGCATTATGTGTGTCTCCTCTACCAGGCATCATGTGTGCCTCCTCTACCAGGCATTATGTGTGTCTCCTCTACCAGGCATTATGTGTGCCTCCTCTACCAGGCATTATGTGTGTCTCCTCTACCAGGCATCATGTGTGTCTCCTCTACCAGGCATCATGTGTGTCTCCTCTACCAGGCATTATGTGTGTCTCCTCTACCAGGCATCATGTGTGTCTCCTCTACCAGGCATCATGTGTGTCTCCTCTACCAGGCATCATGTGTGTCTCCTCTACCAGGCATTATGTGTGTCTCCTCTACCAGGCATCATGTGTGTCTCCTCTACCAGGCATCATGTGTGTCTCCTCTACCAGGCATTATGTGTGTCTCCTCTACCAGGCATCATGTGTGTCTCCTCTACCAGGCATCATGTGTGTCTCCTCTACCAGGCATCATGTGTGTCTCCTCTACCAGGCATTATGTGTGTCTCCTCTACCAGGCATTATGTGTGTCTCCTCTACCAGGCATCATGTGTGTCTCCTCTACCAGGCATCATGTGTGTCTCCTCTACCAGGCATCATGTGTGTCTCCTCTACCAGGCATTATGTGTGTCTACCAGGCATCATGTGTGTCTCCTCTACCAGGCATTATGTGTGTCTCCTCTACCAGGCATCATGTGTGTCTCCTCTACCAGGCATTATGAGTGTCTCCTCTACCAGGCATTATGTGTGTCTCCTCTACCAGGCATCATGTGTGTCTCCTCTACCAGGCATCATGTGTGTCTCCTCTACCAGGCATTATGTGTGTCTCCTCTACCAGGCATTATGTGTGTCTCCTCTACCAGGCATCATGTGTGTCTCCTCTACCAGGCATTATGTGTGTCTCCTCTACCAGGCATCATGTGTGTCTCCTCTATCAGGCATTATGTGTGTCTCCTCTACCAGGCATTATGTGTGTCTACCAGGCATCATGTGTGTCTCCTCTACCAGGCATTATGTGTGTCTCCTCTACCAGGCATTATGTGTGTCTCCTCTACCAGGCATTATGTGTGTCTACCAGGCATCATGTGTGTCTCCTCTACCAGGCATTATGTGTGTCTCCTCTACCAGGCATTATGTGTGTCTACCAGGCATCATGTGTGTCTCCTCTACCAGGCATTATGTGTGTCTCCTCTACCAGGCATTATGTGTGTCTCCTCTACCAGGCATTATGTGTGTCTCCTCTACCAGGCATTATGTGTGTCTCCTCTACCAGGCATTATGTGTGTCTCCTCTACCAGGCATTATGTGTGTCTCCTCTACCAGGCATCATGTGTGTCTCCTCTACCAGGCATCATGTGTGTCTCCTCTACCAGGCATTATGTGTGTCTCCTCTACCAGGCATTATGTGTGTCTCCTCTACCAGGCATCATGTGTGTCTCCTCTACCAGGCATTATGTGTGTCTCCTCTACCAGGCATCATGTGTGTCTCCTCTATCAGGCATTATGAGTGTCTCCTCTACCAGGCATTATGTGTGTCTCCTCTACCAGGCATTATGTGTGTCTCCTCTACCAGGCATTATGTGTGTCTCCTCTACCAGGCATTATGTGTGTCTACCAGGCATCATGTGTGTCTCCTCTACCAGGCATTATGTGTGTCTCCTCTACCAGGCATCATGTGTGTCTCCTCTACCAGGCATCATGTGTGTCTCCTCTACCAGGCATTATGTGTGTCTCCTCTACCAGGCATTATGTGTGTCTCCTCTACCAGGCATTATGTGTGTCTCCTCTACCAGGCATTATGTGTGTCTCCTCTACCAGGCATTATGTGTGTCTCCTCTACCAGGCATTATGTGTGTCTCCTCTACCAGGCATTATGTGTGTCTCCTCTACCAGGCATCATGTGTGTCTCCTCTACCAGGCATCATGTGTGTCTCCTCTACCAGGCATTATGTGTGTCTCCTCTACCAGGCATCATGTGTCTCCTCTACCAGGCATCATGTGTGTCTCCTCTACAAGGCATTATGTGTGTCTCTTCTACCAGGCATTATGTGTGTCTCCTTTACCAGACATTATGTGTGTCTCCTCTACCAGGCATCATGTGTGTCTCCTCTACCAGGCATTATGTGTGTCTCCTCTACCAGGCATCATGTGTGTCTCCTCTACCAGGCATTATGTGTGTCTCCTCTACCAGGCATTATGTGTGTCTCCTCTACCAGGCATTATGTGTGTCTCCTCTACCAGGCATTATGTGTGTCTCCTCTACCAGGCATTATGTGTGTCTCCTCTACCAGGCATCATGTGTGTCTCCTCTACCAGGCATCATGTGTGTCTCCTCTACCAGGCATTATGTGTGTCTCCTCTACCAGGCATTATGTGTGTCTCCTCTACCAGGCATCATGTGTGTCTCCTCTACCAGGCATTATGTGTGTCTCCTCTACCAGGCATCATGTGTGTCTCCTCTATCAGGCATTATGAGTGTCTCCTCTACCAGGCATTATGTGTGTCTCCTCTACCAGGCATTATGTGTCTCCTCTACCAGGCATTATGTGTGTCTCCTCTACCAGGCATTATGTGTGTCTACCAGGCATCATGTGTGTCTCCTCTACCAGGCATTATGTGTGTCTCCTCTACCAGGCATCATGTGTGTCTCCTCTACCAGGCATCATGTGTGTCTCCTCTACCAGGCATTATGTGTGTCTCCTCTACCAGGCATTATGTGTGTCTCCTCTACCAGGCATTATGTGTGTCTCCTCTACCAGGCATTATGTGTGTCTCCTCTACCAGGCATTATGTGTGTCTCCTCTACCAGGCATTATGTGTGTCTCCTCTACCAGGCATTATGTGTGTCTCCTCTACCAGGCATCATGTGTGTCTCCTCTACCAGGCATCATGTGTGTCTCCTCTACCAGGCATTATGTGTGTCTCCTCTACCAGGCATCATGTGTGTCTCCTCTACCAGGCATCATGTGTGTCTCCTCTACCAGGCATTATGTGTGTCTCCTCTACCAGGCATTATGTGTGTCTCCTCTACCAGGCATTATGTGTGTCTCCTCTACCAGGCATTATGTGTGTCTCCTCTACCAGGCATTATGTGTGTCTCCTCTACAAGGCATTATGTGTGTCTCCTCTACCAGGCATTATGTGTGTCTCCTCTACCAGGCATCATGTGTGTCTCCTCTACCAGGCATCATGTGTGTCTCCTCTACCAGGCATTATGTGTGTCTCCTCTACCAGGCATTATGTGTGTCTCCTCTACCAGGCATCATGTGTGTCTCCTCTACCAGGCATTATGTGTGTCTCCTCTACCAGGCATCATGTGTGTCTCCTCTATCAGGCATTATGAGTGTCTCCTCTACCAGGCATTATGTGTGTCTCCTCTACCAGGCATCATGTGTGTCTCCTCTACCAGGCATTATGTGTGTCTCCTCTACCAGGCATTATGTGTGTCTCCTCTACCAGGCATTATGTGTGTCTCCTCTACCAGGCATTATGTGTGTCTCCTCTACCAGGCATCATGTGTGTCTCCTCTACCAGGCATTATGTGTGTCTCCTCTACCAGGCATCATGTGTGTCTCCTCTACCAGGCATTATGTGTGTCTCCTCTACCAGGCATTATGTGTGTCTCCTCTACCAGGCATTATGTGTGTCTCCTCTACCAGGCATTATGTGTGTCTCCTCTACCAGGCATTATGTGTGTCTCCTCTACCAGGCATCATGTGTGTCTCCTCTACCAGGCATCATGTGTGTCTCCTCTACCAGGCATTATGTGTGTCTCCTCTACCAGGCATTATGTGTGTCTCCTCTACCAGGCATCACGTGTGTCTCCTCTACCAGGCATTATGTGTGTCTCCTCTACCAGGCATCATGTGTGTCTCCTCTACCAGGCATTATGTGTGTCTCCTCTACCAGGCATTATGTGTGTCTCCTCTACCAGGCATTATGTGTGTCTACCAGGCATCATGTGTGTCTACCAGGCATCATGTGTGTCTACCAGGCATCATGTGTGTCTCCTCTACCAGGCATCATGTGTGTCTCCTCTACCAGGCATCATGTGTGTCTCCTCTACCAGGCATTATGTGTGTCTCCTCTACCAGGCATTATGTGTGTCTAATCTACCAGGCATTATGTGTGTCTCCTCTACCAGGCATTATGTGTGTCTCCTCTACCAGGCATTATGTGTGTCTCCTCTACCAGGCATTATGTGTGTCTCCTCTACCAGGCATTATGTGTGTCTCCTCTACCAGGCATTATGTGTGTCTCCTCTACCAGGCATCATGTGTGTCTCCTCTACCAGGCATCATGTGTGTCTCCTCTACCAGGCATTATGTGTGTCTCCTCTACCAGGCATTATGTGTGTCTCCTCTACCAGGCATCATGTGTGTCTCCTCTACCAGGCATTATGTGTGTCTCCTCTACCAGGCATCATGTGTGTCTCCTCTACCAGGCATCATGTGTGTCTACCAGGCATCATGTGTGTCTACCAGGCATCATGTGTGTCTACCAGGCATCATGTGTGTCTACCAGGCATCATGTGTGTCTACCAGGCATCACGTGTGTCTACCAGGCATCATGAGTGTCTACCAGGCATCACGTATGTCTACCAGGCATCATGTGTGTCTACCAGGCATCATGTGTGTCTACCAGGCATCACGTGTGTCTACCAGGCATCATGTGTGTCTACCAGGCATCATGTGTGTCTACCAGGCATCACGTGTGTCTACCAGGCATCATGTGTGTCTACCAGGCATCATGTGTGTCTACCAGGCATCATGTGTGTCTACCAGGCATCATGTGTGTCTACCAGGCATCATGTGTGTCTACCAGGCATCATGAGTGTCTACCAGGCATCATGTGTGTCTACCAGGCATCATGTGTGTCTACCAGGCATCATGTGTGTCTACCAGGCATCATGTGTGTCTACCAGGCATCATGTGTGTCTACCAGGCATCATGTGTGTCTACCAGGCATCATGTGTGTCTACCAGGCACCATGTGTGTCTACCAGGCATCATGTGTGTCTACCAGGCATCATGTGTGTCTACCAGGCATCATGTGTGTCTACCAGGCATCATGTGTGTCTACCAGGCATCATGTGTGTCTACCAGGCATCATGAGTGTTTACCAGGCATCACGTGTGTCTACCAGGCATCATGTGTGTCTACCAGGCATCATGTGTGTCTACCAGGCATCACGTGTGTCTACCAGGCATCATGTGTGTCTACCAGGCATCATGTGTGTCTACCAGGCATCACGTGTGTCTACCAGGCATCACGTGTGTCTACCAGGCATCATGTGTGTCTACCAGGCATCATGT
This sequence comes from Cherax quadricarinatus, assembly GCF_038502225.1. NCBI lineage: Eukaryota > Metazoa > Arthropoda > Malacostraca > Decapoda > Parastacidae > Cherax > Cherax quadricarinatus. The sequence continues at coordinate 22,160,063 of NC_091320.1, read as the reverse complement.
GTGTCTACCAGGCATCACGTGTGTCTACCAGGCATCATGTGTGTCTACCAGGCATCATGTGTGTCTACCAGGCATCATGTGTGTCTACCAGGCATCATGTGTGTCTACCAGGCATCATGTGTGTCTACCAGGCATCATGTGTGTCTACCAGGCATCATGTGTGTCTACCAGGCATCATGTGTGTCTACCAGGCATCATGTGTGTCTACCAGGCATCATGTGTGTCTACCAGGCATCATGTGTGTCTACCAGGCATCATGTGTGTCTACCAGGCATCATGTGTGTCTACCAGGCATCATGTGTGTCTACCAGGCATCATGTGTGTCTACCAGGCATCATGTGTGTCTACCAGGCATCATGTGTGTCTACCAGGCATCATGTGTGTCTACCAGGCATCATGTGTGTCTACCAGGCATCATGTGTGTCTACCAGGCATCATGTGTGTCTACCAGGCATCATGTGTGTCTACCAGGCATCATGTGTGTCTACCAGGCATCATGTGTGTCTACCAGGCATCATGTGTGTCTACCAGGCATTATGTGTGTCTACCAGGCATTATGTGTGTCTCATGTGTGTCTACCAGGCATCATGTGTGTCTACCAGGCATCATGTGTGTCTACCAGGCATCATGTGTGTCTACCAGGCATCATGTGTGTCTACCAGGCATCATCATGTGTGTCTACCAGGCATCATGTGTGTCTACCAGGCATCATCATCATGTGTGTCTACCAGGCATCATGTGTGTCTACCAGGCATCATGTGTGTCTACCAGGCATCATGTGTGTCTACCAGGCATCATGTGTGTCTACCAGGCATCATGTGTGTCTACCAGGCATCATGTGTGTCTACCAGGCATCATGTGTGTCTACCAGGCATCATGTGTGTCTACCAGGCATCATGTGTGTCTACCAGGCATCATGTGTGTCTACCAGGCATCATGTGTGTCTACCAGGCATCATGTGTGTCTACCAGGCATCATGTGTGTCTACCAGGCATCATGTGTGTCTACCAGGCATCATGTGTGTCTACCAGGCATCATGTGTGTCTACCAGGCATCATGTGTGTCTACCAGGCATCATGTGTGTCTACCAGGCATCATGTGTGTCTACCAGGCATCATGTGTGTCTACCAGGCATCATGTGTGTCTACCAGGCATCATGTGTGTCTACCAGGCATCATACCAGGCATGTGTGTCTACCAGGCATCATGTGTGTCTACCAGGCATCATGTGTGTCTACCAGGCATCATGTGTGTCTACCAGGCATCATGTGTGTCTACCAGGCATCATGTGTGTCTACCAGGCATCATGTGTGTCTACCAGGCATCATGTGTGTCTACCAGGCATCATGTGTGTCTACCAGGCATCATGTGTGTCTACCAGGCATCATGTGTGTCTACCAGGCATCATGTGTGTCTACCAGGCATCATGTGTGTCTACCAGGCATCATGTGTGTCTACCAGGCATCATGTGTGTCTACCAGGCATCATGTGTGTCTACCAGGCATCATGTGTGTCTACCAGGCATCATGTGTGTCTACCAGGCATCATGTGTGTCTACCAGGCATCATGTGTGTCTACCAGGCATCATGTGTGTCTACCAGGCATCATGTGTGTCTACCAGGCATCATGTGTGTCTACCAGGCATCATGTGTGTCTACCAGGCATCATGTGTGTCTACCAGGCATCATGTGTGTCTACCAGGCATCATGTGTGTCTACCAGGCATCATGTGTGTCTACCAGGCATCATGTGTGTCTACCAGGCATCATGTGTGTCTACCAGGCATCATGTGTGTCTACCAGGCATCATGTGTGTCTACCAGGCATCATGTGTGTCTCATGTGTGTCTACCAGGCATCATGTGTGTCTACCAGGCATCATGTGTGTCTAGGCATCATGTGTGGCATCATGTGTGTCTACCAGGCATCATGTGTGTCTACCAGGCATCATGTGTGTCTACCAGGCATCATGTGTGTCTACCAGGCATCATGTGTGTCTACCAGGCATCATGTGTGTCTACCAGGCATCATGTGTGTCTACCAGGCATCATGTGTGTCTACCAGGCATCATGTGTGTCTACCAGGCATCATGTGTGTCTACCAGGCATCATGTGTGTCTACCAGGCATCATGTGTGTCTACCAGGCATCATGTGTGTCTACCAGGCATCATGTGTGTCTACCAGGCATCATGTGTGTCTACCAGGCATCATGTGTGTCTACCAGGCATCATGTGTGTCTACCAATCATCATGTGTGTCTTCCAGGCATCATGTGTGTCTACCAGGCATCATGTGTGTCTACCAGGCATCATGTGTGTCTACCAGGCATCATGTGTGTCTACCAGGCATCATGTGTGTCTACCAGGCATCATGTGTGTCTACCAGGCATCATGTGTGTCTACCAGGCATCATGTGTGTCTACCAGGCATCATGTGTGTCTACCAGGCATCATGTGTGTCTACCAGGCATCATGTGTGTCTACCAGGCATCATGTGTGTCTACCAGGCATCATGTGTGTCTACCAGGCATCATGTGTGTCTACCAGGCATCATGTGTGTCTACCAGGCATCATGTGTGTCTACCAGGCATCATGTGTGTCTACCAGGCATCATGTGTGTCTACCAGGCATCATGTGTGTCTACCAGGCATCATGTGTGTCTACCAGGCATCATGTGTGTCTACCAGGCATCATGTGTGTCTACCAGGCATCATGTGTGTCTACCAGGCATCATGTGTGTCTACCAGGCATCATGTGTGTCTACCAGGCATCATGTGTGTCTACCAGGCATCATGTGTGTCTACCAGGCATCATGTGTGTCTACCAGGCATCATGTGTGTCTACCAGGCATCATGTGTGTCTACCAGGCATCATGTGTGTCTACCAGGCATCATGTGTGTCTACCAGGCATCATGTGTGTCTACCAGGCATCATGTGTGTCTACCAGGCATCATGTGTGTCTACCAGGCATCATGTGTGTCTACCAGGCATCATGTGTGTCTACCAGGCATCATGTGTGTCTACCAGGCATCATGTGTGTCTACCAGGCATCATGTGTGTCTACCAGGCATCATGTGTGTCTACCAGGCATCATGTGTGTCTACCAGGCATCGTGTGTGTCTACCAGGCATGTGTGTCTCTTCATGTGTGTCTACCAGGCATCATGTGTGTCTACCAGGCATCATGTGTGTCTACCAGGCATCATGTGTGTCTACCAGGCATCATGTGTGTCTACCAGGCATCATGTGTGTCTACCAGGCATCATGTGTGTCTACCAGGCATCATGTGTGTCTACCAGGCATCATGTGTGTCTACCAGGCATCATGTGTGTCTACCAGGCATCATGTGTGTCTACCAGGCATCATGTGTGTCTACCAGGCATCATGTGTGTCTACCAGGCATCATGTGTGTCTACCAGGCATCATGTGTGTCTACCAGGCATCATGTGTGTCTACCAGGCATCATGTGTGTCTACCAGGCATCATGTGTGTCTACCAGGCATCATGTGTGTCTACCAGGCATCATGTGTGTCTACCAGGCATCATGTGTGTCTACCAGGCATCATGTGTGTCTACCAGGCATCATGTGTGTCTACCAGGCATCATGTGTGTCTACCAGGCATCATGTGTGTCTACCAGGCATCATGTGTGTCTACCAGGCATCATGTGTGTCTACCAGGCATCATGTGTGTCTACCAGGCATCATGTGTGTCTACCAGGCATCATGTGTGTCTACCAGGCATCATGTGTGTCTACCAGGCATCATGTGTGTCTACCAGGCATCATGTGTGTCTACCAGGCATCATGTGTGTCTACCAGGCATCATGTGTGTCTACCAGGCATCATGTGTGTCTACCAGGCATCATGTGTGTCTACCAGGCATCATGTGTGTCTACCAGGCATCATGTGTGTCTACCAGGCATCATGTGTGTCTACATCAGGCATCATGTGTGTCTACCAGACATCATGTGTGTCTACCAGGCATCATGTGTGTCTACCAGGCATCATGTGTGTCTACCAGGCATCATGTGTGTCTACCAGGCATCATGTGTGTCTACCAGGCATCATGTGTGTCTACCAGGCATCATGTGTGTCTACCAGGCATCATGTGTGTCTACCAGGCATCATGTGTGTCTACCAGGCATCATGTGTGTCTACCAGGCATCATGTGTGTCTACCAGGCATCATGTGTGTCTACCAGGCATCATGTGTGTCTACCAGGCATCATGTGTGTCTACCAGGCATCATGTGTGTCTACCAGGCATCATGTGTGTCTACCAGGCATCATGTGTGTCTACCAGGCATCATGTGTGTCTACCAGGCATCATGTGTGTCTACCAGGCATCATGTGTGTCTACCAGGCATCATGTGTGTCTACCAGGCATCATGTGTGTCTACCAGGCATCATGTGTGTCTACCAGGCATCATGTGTGTCTACCAGGCATCATGTGTGTCTACCAGGCATCATGTGTGTCTACCAGGCATCATGTGTGTCTACCAGGCATCATGTGTGTCTACCAGGCATCATGTGTGTCTACCAGGCATCATGTGTGTCTACCAGGCATCATGTGTGTCTACCAGGCATCATGTGTGTCTACCAGGCATCATGTGTGTCTACCAGGCATCATGTGTGTCTACCAGGCATCATGTGTGTCTACCAGGCATCATGTGTGTCTACCAGGCATCATGTGTGTCTACCAGGCATCATGTGTGTCTACCAGGCATCATGTGTGTCTTCCAGGCATCATGTGTGTCTACCAGGCGTCATGTGTGTCTACCAGGCGTCATGTGTGTCTACCAGGCGTCATGTGTGTCTACCAGGCATCATGTGTGTCTACCAGGCATCATGTGTGTCTACCAGGCATCATGTGTGTCTACCAGGCATCATGTGTGTCTACCAGGCATCATGTGTGTCTACCAGGCATCATGTGTGTCTACCAGGCATCATGTGTGTCTACCAGGCATCATGTGTGTCTACCAGGCATCATGTGTGTCTACCAGGCATCATGTGTGTCTACCAGGCATCATGTGTGTCTACCAGGCATCATGTGTGTCTACCAGGCATCATGTGTGTCTACCAGGCATCATGTGTGTCTACCAGGCATCATGTGTGTCTCATGTGTGTCTACCAGGCATCATGTGTGTCTACCAGGCATCATGTGTGTCTACCAGGCATCATGTGTGTCTACCAGGCATCATGTGTGTCTACCAGGCATCATGTGTGTCTACCAGGCATCATGTGTGTCTACCAGGCATCATGTGTGTCTACCAGGCATCATGTGTGTCTACCAGGCATCATGTGTGTCTACCAGGCATCATGTGTGTCTACCAGGCATCATGTGTGTCTACCAGGCATCATGTGTGTCTACCAGGCATCATGTGTGTCTACCAGGCATCATGTGTGTCTACCAGGCATCATGTGTGTCTACCAGGCATCATGTGTGTCTACCAGGCATCATGTGTGTCTACCAGGCATCATGTGTGTCTACCAGGCATCATGTGTGTCTACCAGGCATCATGTGTGTCTACCAGGCATCATGTGTGTCTACCAGGCATCATGTGTGTCTACCAGGCATCATGTGTGTCTACCAGGCATCATGTGTGTCTACCAGGCATCATGTGTGTCTACCAGGCATCATGTGTGTCTACCAGGCATCATGTGTGTCTACCAGGCATCATGTGTGTCTACCAGGCATCATGTGTGTCTACCAGGCATCATGTGTGTCTACCAGGCATCATGTGTGTCTACCAGGCATCATGTGTGTCTACCAGGCATCATGTGTGTCTACCAGGCATCATGTGTGTCTACCAGGCATCATGTGTGTCTACCAGGCATCATGTGTGTCTACCAGGCATCATGTGTGTCTACCAGGCATCATGTGTGTCTACCAGGCATCATGTGTGTCTACCAGGCATCATGTGTGTCTACCAGGCATCATGTGTGTCTACCAGGCATCATGTGTGTCTACCAGGCATCATGTGTGTCTACCAGGCATCATGTGTGTCTACCAGGCATCATGTGTGTCTACCAGGCATCATGTGTGTCTACCAGGCATCATGTGTGTCTACCAGGCATCATGTGTGTCTACCAGGCATCATGTGTGTCTACCAGGCATCATGTGTGTCTACCAATAATAGTCTGTATTTGTTTACCTAAAAATTGATGGTAAGTTGATGGGAGGAGAGTTGAGTGTACAAGTCTCGTCTCTCTCAATAGTGACCTAACATTTGCTAGTTGTCAGTATTTGTGCACTTTTCTTCTAATACACAAATAACCCGCATTAAGGACGTGTTTCCATAAGACATCTGTTGTCCCTGTCCCTGTTCACCCATCAGTTTAAAATAGGTACCTGGGAGTTAGTCGACTGGTGTGGGTCGCATCCTGGGACAAAACTGACCTAATTTGCCCGAAATGCTCAGCATAACAAGCGGCTTTCTATATAGTAGTATGTCACTGATGTCAACTAGGACTGTATACCTTGTACATGTACTTGTAGTAAATAAATTTATTATTATTATTATTATTATTATTAAACATTAGCCGGTATTCTCCCGGCCCGGGCCTTGTCCAAGTGGTGGCCCGGCCTTGGCTCCCTCTTTAGAGAGTGTCTGAGACCTAAGTCTTCCATGGGAGGAGGCACAAGTACCTCCTCATCTTTGGGACCAACTGTCCCCAGGCCTAGCCACAGGCCTCTCTGGTCTGCCATCCCCGCCCCAAGGGAGCAAATGGGAATGACAGTCTTATGAGCTAAAGGCTCGGGCTCAGGCACCTACTCTACCCTAGAAGGGTCAGGCATGGTGTCGATGATTTCTAGTAAATAAAGATATTATTATTATTATTATTATTATTATTATTATTATTATTATTATTATTAGTATTATTATTATTTATTATTATTATTATTATTATTATTATTATTATTATTATTATTATTATTATTATTATTATTATTTTTATTATTATTATTATTATTATTATTATTATTATTATTATTATTATTATTATACATATTATTATTATTATTATTATTATTATTATTATTATTATTATTATTATTATTATTTTTATTATTATTATTATTATTCTTTTAATGATTTGTTGAACGTTACCGTCAGTGAGTCAGCGATGTGTTATATTATCTCCATAACACTAACAGCAGCACGTCTAGTACACTTGATTGTTACTGTTCTCTTCTCGAGGTATTTTAATATATCAGGAATGTTAATTATGTTAACATTCAGTTTCTCAAGAGTGAGGTCATAAGCAAACATTTTGTTCTCTGGGATCGTTGGTGTCGCGTTCACTTGTAAGTACTGACTTGAAGGTTGTGTTCAGTATGGATGCCATGGCTGTTGTTGTTGTTGTTCGGACTTCGTGGGCATTAGCAAGTAGTTAGATCTTTGTGGTCAGTTAGTTGTGTCTTTGTGATCATTACCAGAATGTGGCTAGATGGATTTTTGTAGTAATTAGCAGCATGTAGTTAGTTTGGTCTTGGTGATAATTATTTGGAATCGAATGATACAGTGGTCAGTGTTTCCTAGTTTTTTTTTGGATGGTGACATTGTGTCACAATCACATCACCAAGCTGCGGGATATTCGTGGTTGGTTACCATAATTTTTCAAGCCAGTACTCGATTTTCAATATCCAGTCTTTAAAGTGCCGGGAAGTTGTTTCTAGTTACTGTGTGCAAAAAAGCAATAACCATGTTCTTACTTTCAATATTTTCTGCCAAAATTTCGACTACACCACTTGCGGTGTCAAGTAAGTCAGTGCAAATGAGAGAATCTTCACAGAGATAACCCCTCACTCGTCCTGTTTCCTGACTACCCTTACCTAACCTAACCTAACCTAACCTAACCTCACTCGTATCCCGTTATTCCGCTCTCATGTGAGTGGGTTGTACCCAGGCGTCCACATGTCGACGTCAGTGGAGTCTTTTACGCAAAAGCTTCAAACATTACATTCAACTCGGTGAGGCGTATACTGCTAAACGCATATTTTCTCGTTGTTGATTTTGCACGATATTACTTGGTCGGTTTGTTGAACCGATTTTTTTATGACAGTATCTGAGGCTCTGATGAGGCAACTTCTGACTTTGTTGCCGGTTCAACATGACCCCAGGTGATGGTGTATCCTAGTTACTTCCTGTCATTCTTTGTTGCTTCCCGGCAGTGATAGATCACTCTGTGGTGTGAATGATTGTGACTGTCTGATGGTCACCTGACTGGTACCTGCTGGCTCCTCTCAGCTGGTATACGGGATAGTTTGTGTTAAACCATTGTTTCTGGTTTATCAGTGTTAAACCATTGTTTCTGGTTTATCAACGTTGAAACATTGTTTCTGGTTCACCAATGTTTAACCATTGTTTCTGGTTTATCAGTGTTAAACCATTGTTTCTGGTTTATCAGTGTTAAACCATTGTTTCTGGTTAATCAGTGTTAAACCATTTTTTCTGGTTTATCAGTGTTAAACCATTGTTTCTGGTTTATTAAAAGACACTTTATGGTGAACATGTCTACAGAAGTAGATCATCAAAAGCCCTTAGTTGAGAGGTCCCGGTATATTTCGTGAGGTCACAGAACCTGGTGTTACCACAGTACCTGGTGGTGACAGTGCCTATGGTTACAGTACCTGGGGTAGCAGTGGCTGGGGTCACAGTACCTGGGGTCGCAGTGCCTGGGGTCACGGTACCTGTGGTGGCAGTACCTGGGGTTACCGTACGTGGGGTGGCAGTACCTGGGTCTACAATACCTGGGGTGGCAGTACCTGTGGTGGCAGTACCTGGGATGGCAGTACCTGGGCGTCCCAGTGTCTGGGGTCATAGTACCTGGTGGTCACAGTACCTGGGGTGGCAGTACCTGGATCTACAGTACCTGGGGTGGCAGTACCTGAGATCACAGTTTCTGGGGTGGCAGTACCTGGGGTCAGAATACCTGGGGGTCCCAGTGTCTGGGGTCACAGTACCTGGGGGTCCCAGTGTCCGGGTCACAGTACCTGGGGGTCCCAGTGTCTGGGGTCACAGTACCTGGGGGTCCCAGTGTCTGGGGTCACAGTACCTGGGGGTCCCAGTGTCCGGGTCACCAGGGGTCCCTGGGGTCCCCGTGTCTGGGGTCACAGTACCAGGGGGTCCCAGTGTCTGGGGTCACAGTACCTGGGGGTCCCAGTGTCTGGGGTCACATGCCTGGGGTCCCAGTGTCCGGGTCCAGTACCTGGGGGTCCCAGTGTCTGGGGTCACAGTACCTGGGGGTCCCAGTGTCTGGGGTCACAGTACCTGGGGGTCCCAGTGTCCGGGTCACAGTACCTGGGGGTCCCAGTGTCTGGGGTCACAGTACCTGGGGGTCCCAGTGTCTGGGGTCACAGTACCTGGGGGTCCC
>NC_091320.1:22107935-22145595 GCF_038502225.1 Cherax quadricarinatus | reverse complement strand
CTAGCCACACCTAGACAACTGTCATACCAGTCACACCTAGACAACTGTCATACCAGCCATACCTAGACAACTGTCATACCAGCCAAACCTAGACAATTGTCATACCAGCCACACCTAGACAACTGTCATAACAGCCACTCCTAGACAATTGTCATACCAGCCACACCTAGACAACTGTCATACCAGCCACTCCTAGACAACTGTCATACCGGGCACACCTAGACAACTGTCATACAAGTCACACCTAGACAACTGTCATACCAGTCATACCTAGACAACTGTCATACTAGTTACACCTAGACAACTGTCATACCAGTCATACCTAGACAACTGTCATACTAGTTACACCTAGACAACTGTCATACCAGTCATACTTAGACAACTGTCATACCAGTCACACCTAGACAACTGTCATACCAGTCATACCTAGACAACTGTCATACTAGTTACACCTAGACAACTGTCATACCAGTCATACCTAGACAACTGTCATACCAGTCACACTTAGACAACTGTCATACCAGCCACACCTAGACAACTGTCATACCAGCCACACCTAGACAACTGTCATACCAGCCACACCTAGACAACTGTCATACCAGCCACTCCTAGACAACTGTCATACCAGGCACACCTAGACAACTGTCATACCAGCCACACCTAGACAACTGTCATACCAGCCACTCCTAGACAACTGTCATACCAGGCACACCTAGACAACTGTCATACCAGTCACACCTAGACAACTGTCATACCAGTCATACCTAGACAACTGTCATACTAGCCCACCTAGACAACTGTCATACCAGCAACACCTAGACAAGTGTCATATTAGCCACACCTAGACAAGTGTCATACCAGCCACACCTAGACAAGTGTCATACCAGCCACACCTAGACAAGTGTCATACTAGCCACACCAAGACAACTGCCATACCAGCCACACCTAGACAACTGTCATACCAGTCACACCTAGACAATTGTCACGAGCCACACCTAGACAAGTGTCATACTAGCCACACCAAGACAACTGCCATACCAGCCACACGAAGACAACTGCCATACCAGCCACACCAAGACAACTGCCATACCAGCCACACCAAGACAACTGCCATACCAGCCACACCAAGACAACTGCCATACCAGCCACACCAAGACAACTGCCATACCAGCCACACCAAGACAACTGCCATACCAGCCACACCTAGACAACTGTCATACCAGCCACACCAAGACAACTGCCATACCAGCCACACCAAGACAACTGCCATACCAGCCACACCAAGACAACTGCCATACCAGCCACACCAAGACAACTGCCATACCAGCCACACCAAGACAACTGCCATACCAGCCACACCAAGACAACTGCCATACCAGCCACACCAAGACAACTGCCATACCAGCCACACCAAGACAACTGCCATACCAGCCACACCAAGACAACTGCCATACCAGCCACACCAAGACAACTGTCATACCAACCACACCTAGACAAGTGTCATACTAGTCACACCAAGACAACTGCCATACCAGCCACACCTAGACAACTGTTATACCGGCCACACCTAGACAACTATGAGACTAACGACTATTTTGTCACGGACTCACGAAATCGTAATGACACGATTGCAAACAAACCATACCCCCGGCTGGGATTGAACCCGCGGTCATAGAGTCTCAAAACTCCAGCCCGTCGCGTTAGCCACTAGACCAGCTAGCCACAATAAAATTCGTCCAACTAGGTATATTTCTACACCATAGGAAGGTTAGCACAGGCACCACTGTGACCACAAATGCAAGTTTTTACAGACGAATCTCCAGCTAGCGTGGCCGTGACGAACTCTAGCTCAAGTCCCTTCACTGCCGTCAACATGACTCACGAAATCGTAATGACACGATTGCTAACGCGACGGTCTGGAGTTTTGAGACTCTCTGACCGCGGGTTCAATCCCGGCCGGGGTATGGTTTATTTTGTCACGGATTTAAAAATAAAAAAAAATATTCATTGGGAAGCGCTGAGCCCGTATGGTTCATACAGACATGTTCATACATGCTAACGTAAGACATGATTCTCTAAACTGAATTTTAAGAGAAAGCTTTAGCTACCCATAACATTTTAAGTGAAGAAAAAACATGAGTCGACAGTGAAGGAAAAATACCCAAAATACTGTATTAATACCCCAACATTAATCAACATTCAATAGATTAAATTTTTAGATTTTGCCGCCAAGGTGAAGCTAGTTTATGTCCATCCTGTGGATGGTAGTGGCTAGTTTATTGTGCACCTCATGTCCATCCTGTGGATGGTAGTGGCTAGTTTATTGTGCACCTCATGTCCATCCTGTGGAGGGTAGTGGCTAGTTTATTGTGCACCTCATGTCCATCCTGTGGATGGTAGTGGCTAGTTTATTGTGCACCTCATGTCCATCCTGTGGATGGTAGTGGCTAGTTTATTGTGCACCTCATGTCCATCCTGTGGATGGTAGTGGCTAGTTTATTGTGCACCTCATGTCCATCCTGTGGATGGTAGTGGCTAGTTTATTGTGCACCTCATGTCCATCCTGTGGATGGTAGTGGCTAGTTTATTGTGCACCTCATGTCCATCCTGTGGAGGGTAGTGGCTAGTTTATTGTGCACCTCATGTCCATCCTGTGGATGGTAGTGGCTAGTTTATTGTGCACCTCATGTCCATCCTGTGGAGGGTAGTGGCTAGTTTATTGTGCACCTCATGTCCATCCTGTGGATGGTAGTGGCTAGTTTATTGTGCACCTCATGTCCATCCTGTGGATGGTAGTGGCTAGTTTATTGTGCACCTCATGTCCATCCTGTGGAGGGTAGTGGCTAGTTTATTGTGCACCTCATGTCCATCCTGTGGATGGTAGTGGCTAGTTTATTGTGCACCTCATGTCCATCCTGTGGATGGTAGTGGCTAGTTTATTGTGCACCTCATGTCCATCCTGTGGATGGTAGTGGCTAGTTTATTGTGCACCTCATGTCCATCCTGTGGATGGTAGTGGCTAGTTTATTGTGCACCTCATGTCCATCCTGTGGATGGTAGTGGCTAGTTTATTGTGCACCTCATGTCCATCCTGTGGATGGTAGTGGCTAGTTTATTGTGCACCTCATGTCCATCCTGTGGATGGTAGTGGCTAGTTTATTGTGCACCTCATGTCCATCCTGTGGATGGTAGTGGCTAGTTTATTGTGCACCTCATGTCCATCCTGTGGATGGTAGTGGCTAGTTTATTGTGCACCTCATGTCCATCCTGTGGATGGTAGTGGCTAGTTTATTGTGCACCTCATGTCCATCCTGTGGATGGTAGTGGCTAGTTTATTGTGCACCTCATGTCCATCCTGTGGATGGTAGTGGCTAGTTTATTGTGCACCTCATGTCCATCCTGTGGATGGTAGTGGCTAGTTTATTGTGCACCTCATGTCCATCCTGTGGATGGTAGTGGCTAGTTTATTGTGCACCTCATGTCCATCCTGTGGATGGTAGTGGCTAGTTTATTGTGCACCTCATGTCCATCCTGTGGATGGTAGTGGCTAGTTTATTGTGCACCTCATGTCCATCCTGTGGATGGTAGTGGCTAGTTTATTGTGCACCTCATGTCCATCCTGTGGATGGTAGTGGCTAGTTTATTGTGCACCTCATGTCCATCCTGTGGATGGTAGTGGCTAGTTTATTGTGCACCTCATGTCCATCCTGTGGATGGTAGTGGCTAGTTTATTGTGCACCTCATGTCCATCCTGTGGAGGGTAGTGGCTAGTTTATTGTGCACCTCATGTCCATCCTGTGGATGGTAGTGGCTAGTTTATTGTGCACCTCATGTCCATCCTGTGGATGGTAGTGGCTAGTTTATTGTGCACCTCATGTCCATCCTGTGGATGGTAGTGGCTAGTTTATTGTGCACCTCATGTCCATCCTGTGGATGGTAGTGGCTAGTTTATTGTGCACCTCATGTCCATCCTGTGGATGGTAGTGGCTAGTTTATTGTGCACCTCATGTCCATCCTGTGGATGGTAGTGGCTAGTTTATTGTGCACCTCATGTCCATCCTGTGGATGGTCGTGGCTAGTGTGCACCTCATATCCATCCTGTGGATGGTAGTGGCTAGTTTATTGTGCACCTCATGTCCATCCTGTGGATGGTAGTGGCTAGTTTATTGTGCACCTCATGTCCATCCTGTGGATGGTAGTGGCTAGTTTATTGTGCACCTCATGTCCATCCTGTGGATGGTAGTGGCTAGTTTATTGTGCACCTCATGTCCATCCTGTGGATGGTAGTGGCTAGTTTATTGTGCACCTCATGTCCATCCTGTGGATGGTAGTGGCTAGTTTATTGTGCACCTCATGTCCATCCTGTGGATGGTAGTGGCTAGTTTATTGTGCACCTCATGTCCATCCTGTGGATGGTAGTGGCTAGTTTATTGTGCACCTCATGTCCATCCTGTGGATGGTAGTGGCTAGTTTATTGTGCACCTCATGTCCATCCTGTGGATGGTAGTGGCTAGTTTATTGTGCACCTCATGTCCATCCTGTGGATGGTAGTGGCTAGTTTATTGTGCACCTCATGTCCATCCTGTGGATGGTAGTGGCTAGTTTATTGTGCACCTCATGTCCATCCTGTGGAGGGTAGTGGCTAGTTTATTGTGTACCTCATGTCCATCCTGTGGAGGGTAGTGGCTAGTTTATTGTGCACCTCATGTCCATCCTGTGGATGGTAGTGGCTAGTTTATTGTGCACCTCATGTCCATCCTGTGGATGGTAGTGGCTAGTTTATTGTGCACCTCATGTCCATCCTGTGGAGGGTAGTGGCTAGTTTATTGTGCACCTCATGTCCATCCTGTGGATGGTAGTGGCTAGTTTATTGTGCACCTCATGTCCATCCTGTGGATGGTAGTGGCTAGTTTATTGTGCACCTCATGTCCATCCTGTGGATGGTAGTGGCTAGTTTATTGTGCACCTCATGTCCATCCTGTGGATGGTAGTGGCTAGTTTATTGTGCACCTCATGTCCATCCTGTGGATGGTAGTGGCTAGTTTATTGTGCACCTCATGTCCATCCTGTGGATGGTAGTGGCTAGTTTATTGTGCACCTCATGTCCATCCTGTGGATGGTAGTGGCTAGTTTATTGTGCACCTCATGTCCATCCTGTGGATGGTAGTGGCTAGTTTATTGTGCACCTCATGTCCATCCTGTGGATGGTAGTGGCTAGTTTATTGTGCACCTCATGTCCATCCTGTGGATGGTAGTGGCTAGTTTATTGTGCACCTCATGTCCATCCTGTGGATGGTAGTGGCTAGTTTATTGTGCACCTCATGTCCATCCTGTGGATGGTAGTGGCTAGTTTATTGTGCACCTCATGTCCATCCTGTGGATGGTAGTTGCTAGTTTATTGTGCACCTCATGTCCATCCTGTGGATGGTAGTGGCTAGTTTATTGTGCACCTCATGTCCATCCTGTGGATGGTAGTGGCTAGTTTATTGTGCACCTCATGTCCATCCTGTGGATGGTAGTGGCTAGTTTATTGTGCACCTCATGTCCATCCTGTGGATGGTAGTGGCTAGTTTATTGTGCACCTCATGTCCATCCTGTGGATGGTAGTGGCTAGTTTATTGTGCACCTCATGTCCATCCTGTGGATGGTAGTGGCTAGTTTATTGTGCACCTCATGTCCATCCTGTGGATGGTAGTGGCTAGTTTATTGTGCACCTCATGTCCATCCTGTGGATGGTAGTGGCTAGTTTATTGTGCACCTCATGTCCATCCTGTGGATGGTAGTGGCTAGTTTATTGTGCACCTCATGTCCATCCTGTGGATGGTAGTGGCTAGTTTATTGTGCACCTCATGTCCATCCTGTGGATGGTAGTGGCTAGTTTATTGTGCACCTCATGTCCATCCTGTGGATGGTAGTGGCTAGTTTATTGTGCACCTCATGTCCATCCTGTGGATGGTAGTGGCTAGTTTATTGTGCACCTCATGTCCATCCTGTGGATGGTAGTGGCTAGTTTATTGTGCACCTCATGTCCATCCTGTGGATGGTAGTGGCTAGTTTATTGTGCACCTCATGTCCATCCTGTGGATGGTAGTGGCTAGTTTATTGTGCACCTCATGTCCATCCTGTGGATGGTAGTGGCTAGTTTATTGTGCACCTCATGTCCATCCTGTGGATGGTAGTGGCTAGTTTATTGTGCACCTCATGTCCATCCTGTGGATGGTAGTGGCTAGTTTATTGTGCACCTTATGTCCATCCTGTGGATGGTAGTTGCTAGTTTATTGTGCACCTCATGTCCATCCTGTGGATGGTAGTGGCTAGTTTATTGTGCACCTCATGTCCATCCTGTGGATGGTAGTGGCTAGTTTATTGTGCACCTCATGTCCATCCTGTGTATGGTAGTGGCTAGTTTATTGTGCACCTCATGTCCATCCTGTGGATAGGTAGTGGCTAGTTTATTGTGCACCTCATGTCCATCCTGTGGATGGTAGTGGCTAGTTTATTGTGCACCTCATGTCCATCCTGTGGATAGGTAGTGGCTAGTTTATTGTGCACCTCATGTCCATCCTGTGGATGGTAGTGGCTAGTTTATTGTGCACCTCATGTCCATCCTGTGGATGGTAGTGGCTAGTTTATTGTGCACCTCATGTCCATCCTGTGGATGGTAGTGGCGAGTTTATTGTGAACCTCATGTCCATCCTGTGGATGGTAGTGGCTAGTTTATTGTGCACCTCATGTCCATCCTGTGGATGGTAGTGGCTAGTTTATTGTGCACCTCATGTCCATCCTGTGGATGGTAGTGGCTAGTTTATTGTGCACCTCATGTCCATCCTGTGGATGGTAGTGGCTAGTTTATTGTGCACCTCATGTCCATCCTGTGGATGGTAGTGGCTAGTTTATTGTGCACCTCATGTCCATCCTGTGGATGGTAGTGGCTAGTTTATTGTGCACCTCATGTCCATCCTGTGGATGGTAGTGGCTAGTTTATTGTGCACCTCATGTCCATCCTGTGGATGGTAGTGGCTAGTTTATTGTGCACCTCATGTCCATCCTGTGGATGGTAGTGGCTAGTTTATTGTGCACCTCATGTCCATCCTGTGGATGGTAGTGGCTAGTTTATTGTGCACCTCATGTCCATCCTGTGGATGGTAGTGGCTAGTTTATTGTGCACCTCATGTCCATCCTGTGGATGGTAGTGGCTAGTTTATTGTGCACCTCATGTCCATCCTGTGGATGGTAGTGGCTAGTTTATTGTGCACCTTATGTCCATCCTGTGGATGGTAGTGGCTAGTTTATTGTGCACCTCATGTCCATCCTGTGGATGGTAGTGGCTAGTTTATTGTGCACCTCATGTCCATCCTGTGGATGGTAGTGGCTAGTTTATTGTGCACCTCATGTCCATCCTGTGGATGGTAGTGGCTAGTTTATTGTGCACCTCATGTCCATCCTGTGGATGGTAGTGGCTAGTTTATTGTGCACCTCATGTCCATCCTGTGGATGGTAGTGGCTAGTTTATTGTGCACCTCATGTCCATCCTGTGGATGGTAGTGGCTAGTTTATTGTGCACCTCATGTCCATCCTGTGGATGGTAGTGGCTAGTTTATTGTGCACCTCATGTCCATCCTGTGGATGGTAGTGGCTAGTTTATTGTGCACCTCATGTCCATCCTGTGGATGGTAGTGGCTAGTTTATTGTGCACCTCATGTCCATCCTGTGGATGGTAGTTGCTAGTTTATTGTGCACCTCATATCCATCCTGTGGATGGTAGTGGCTAGTTTATTGTGCACCTCATGTCCATCCTGTGGATGGTAGTGGCTAGTTTATTGTGCACCTCATGTCCATCCTGTGGATGGTAGTGGCTAGTTTATTGTGCACCTCATGTCCATCCTGTGGATGGTAGTGGCTAGTTTATTGTGCACCTCATGTCCATCCTGTGGAGGGTAGTGGCTAGTTTATTGTGCACCTCATGTCCATCCTGTGGATGGTAGTGGCTAGTTTATTGTGCACCTCATGTCCATCCTGTGGAGGGTAGTGGCTAGTTTATTGTGCACCTCATGTCCATCCTGTGGATGGTAGTGGCTAGTTTATTGTGCACCTCATGTCCATCCTGTGGATGGTAGTGGCTAGTTTATTGTGCACCTCATGTCCATCCTGTGGATGGTAGTGGCTAGTTTATTGTGCACCTCATGTCCATCCTGTGGATGGTAGTGGCTAGTTTATTGTGCACCTCATGTCCATCCTGTGGATGGTAGTGGCTAGTTTATTGTGCACCTCATGTCCATCCTGTGGAGGGTAGTGGCTAGTTTATTGTGCACCTCATGTCCATCCTGTGGATGGTAGTGGCTAGTTTATTGTGCACCTCATGTCCATCCTGTGGATGGTAGTGGCTAGTTTATTGTGCACCTCATGTCCATCCTGTGGATGGTAGTGGCTAGTTTATTGTGCACCTCATGTCCATCCTGTGGATGGTAGTGGCTAGTTTATTGTGCACCTCATGTCCATCCTGTGGATGGTAGTGGCTAGTTTATTGTGCACCTCATGTCCATCCTGTGGATGGTAGTGGCTAGTTTATTGTGCACCTCATGTCCATCCTGTGGATGGTAGTGGCTAGTTTATTGTGCACCTCATGTCCATCCTGTGGATGGTAGTGGCTAGTTTATTGTGCACCTCATGTCCATCCTGTGGATGGTAGTGGCTAGTTTATTGTGCACCTCATGTCCATCCTGTAAATGGTAGTGGCTAGTTTATTGTGCACCTCATGTCCATCCTGTGGATGGTAGTGGCTAGTTTATTGTGCACCTCATGTCCATCCTGTGGATGGTAGTGGCTAGTTTATTGTGCACCTCATGTCCATCCTGTGGATGGTAGTGGCTAGTTTATTGTTCACCTCATGTCCATCCTGTGGATGGTAGTGGCTAGCTTATTGTGCACCTCATGTCCATCCTGTGGATGGTAGTGGCTAGTTTATTGTGCACCTCATGTCCATCCTGTGGATGGTAGTGGCTAGTTTATTGTGCACCTCATGTCCATCCTGTGGATGGTAGTGGCTAGTTTATTGTGCACCTCATGTCCATCCTGTGGATGGTAGTGGCTAGTTTATTGTGCACCTCATGTCCATCCTGTGGATGGTAGTGGCTAGTTTATTGTGCATCTCATGTCCACCCTGTGGATGGTAGTGGCTAGTTTATTGTGCATCTCATGTCCATCCTGTGGATGGTAGTGGCTAGTTTATTGTGCATCTCATGTCCATCCTGTGGATGGTAGTGGCTAGTTTATTGTGCACCTCATATCCATCCTGTGGATGGTAGTGGCTAGTTTATTGTGCACCTCATATCCATCCTGTGGATGGTAGTGGCTAGTTTATTGTGCACCTCATGTCCATCCTGTGGATGGTAGTGGCTAGTTTATTGTGCACCTCATGTCCATCCTGTGGATGGTAGTGGCTAGTTTATTGTGCACCTCATGTCCATCCTGTGGATGGTAGTGGCTAGTTTATTGTGCACCTCATGTCCATCCTGTGGATGGTAGTGGCTAGTTTATTGTGCACCTCATGTCCATCCTGTGGATGGTAGTGGCTAGTTTATTGTGCACCTCATGTCCATCCTGTGGATGGTAGTGGCTAGTTTATTGTGCACCTTATGTCCATCCTGTGGATGGTAGTGGCTAGTTTATTGTGCACCTCATGTCCATCCTGTGGATGGTAGTGGCTAGTTTATTGTGCACCTCATGTCCATCCTGTGGATGGTAGTGGCTAGTTTATTGTGCACCTCATGTCCATCCTGTGGATGGTAGTGGCTAGTTTATTGTGCACCTCATGTCCATCCTGTGGATGGTAGTGGCTAGTTTATTGTGCACCTCATGTCCATCCTGTGGATGGTAGTGGCTAGTTTATTGTGCACCTCATGTCCATCCTGTGGATGGTAGTGGCTAGTTTATTGTGCACCTCATGTCCATCCTGTGGATGGTAGTGGCTAGTTTATTGTGCACCTCATGTCCATCCTGTGGATGGTAGTGGCTAGTTTATTGTGCACCTCATGTCCATCCTGTGGATGGTAGTGGCTAGTTTATTGTGCACCTCATGTCCATCCTGTGGATGGTAGTGGCTAGTTTATTGTGCACCTCATGTCCATCCTGTGGATGGTAGTGGCTAGTTTATTGTGCACCTCATGTCCATCCTGTGGATGGTAGTGGCTAGTTTATTGTGCACCTCATGTCCATCCTGTGGATGGTAGTGGCTAGTTTATTGTGCACCTCATGTCCATCCTGTGGAGTGGTAGTGGCTAGTTTATTGTGCACCTCATGTCCATCCTGTGGATGGTAGTGGCTAGTTTATTGTGCACCTCATGTCCATCCTGTGGATGGTAGTGGCTAGTTTATTGTGCACCTCATGTCCATCCTGTGGATGGTAGTGGCTAGTTTATTGTGCACCTCATGTCCATCCTGTGGATGGTAGTGGCTAGTTTATTGTGCACCTCATGTCCATCCTGTGGATGGTAGTGGCTAGTTTATTGTGCACCTCATGTCCATCCTGTGGATGGTAGTGGCTAGTTTATTGTGCACCTCATGTCCATCCTGTGGATGGTAGTGGCTAGTTTATTGTGCACCTCATGTCCATCCTGTGGATGGTAGTGGCTAGTTTATTGTGCACCTCATGTCCATCCTGTGGATGGTAGTGGCTAGTTTATTGTGCACCTCATGTCCATCCTGTGGATGGTAGTGGCTAGTTTATTGTGCACCTCATGTCCATCCTGTGGATGGTAGTGGCTAGTTTATTGTGCACCTCATGTCCATCCTGTGGATGGTAGTGGCTAGTTTATTGTGCACCTCATGTCCATCCTGTGGATGGTAGTGGCTAGTTTATTGTGCACCTCATGTCCATCCTGTGGATGGTAGTGGCTAGTTTATTGTGCACCTCATGTCCATCCTGTGGATGGTAGTGGCTAGTTTATTGTGCACCTCATGTCCATCCTGTGGATGGTAGTGGCTAGTTTATTGTGCACCTCATGTCCATCCTGTGGATGGTAGTGGCTAGTTTATTGTGCACCTCATGTCCATCCTGTGGATGGTAGTGGCTAGTTTATTGTGCACCTCATGTCCATCCTGTGGATGGTAGTGGCTAGTTTATTGTGCACCTCATGTCCATCCTGTGGATGGTAGTGGCTAGTTTATTGTGCACCTCATGTCCATCCTGTGGATGGTAGTGGCTAGTTTATTGTGCACCTCATGTCCATCCTGTGGATGGTAGTGGCTAGTTTATTGTGCACCTCATGTCCATCCTGTGGATGGTAGTGGCTAGTTTATTGTGCACCTCATGTCCATCCTGTGGATGGTAGTGGCTAGTTTATTGTGCACCTCATGTCCATCCTGTGGATGGTAGTGGCTAGTTTATTGTGCACCTCATGTCCATCCTGTGGATGGTAGTGGCTAGTTTATTGTGCACCTCATGTCCATCCTGTGGATGGTAGTGGCTAGTTTATTGTGCACCTCATGTCCATCCTGTGGATGGTAGTGGCTAGTTTATTGTGCACCTCATGTCCATCCTGTGGATGGTAGTTGCTAGTTTATTGTGCACCTCATGTCCATCCTGTGGATGGTAGTGGCTAGTTTATTGTGCACCTCATGTCCATCCTGTGGATGGTAGTGGCTAGTTTATTGGGCACCTCATGTCCATTATGTGGATGGTAATGGCTAGTTTATTGTGCACCTCATGTCCATCCTGTGGAGGGTAGTGGCTAGTTTATTGTGTACCTCATGTCCATCCTGTGAATGGTAGTGGCTAGTTTATTGTGCACCTCATGTCCATCCTGTGGATGGTAGTGGCTAGTTTATTGTGCACCTCATGTCCATCCTGTGGATGGTAGTGGCTAGTTTATTGTGCACCTCATGTCCATCCTGTGGATGGTAGTGGCTAGTTTATTGTGCACCTCATGTCCATCCTGTGGATGGTAGTGGCTAGTTTATTGTGCACCTCATGTCCATCCTGTGGATGGTAGTGGCTAGTTTATTGTGCACCTCATGTCCATCCTGTGGATGGTAGTGGCTAGTTTATTGTGCACCTCATGTCCATCCTGTGGATGGTAGTGGCTAGTTTATTGTGCACCTCATGTCCATCCTGTGGATGGTAGTGGCTAGTTTATTGTGCACCTCATGTCCATCCTGTGGATGGTAGTGGCTAGTTTATTGTGCACCTCATGTCCATCCTGTGGATGGTAGTGGCTAGTTTATTGTGCACCTCATGTCCATCCTGTGGATGGTAGTGGCTAGTTTATTGTGCACCTCATGTCCATCCTGTGGATGGTAGTGGCTAGTTTATTGTGCACCTCATGTCCATCCTGTGGATGGTAGTGGCTAGTTTATTGTGCACCTCATGTCCATCCTGTGGATGGTAGTGGCTAGTTTATTGTGCACCTCATGTCCATCCTGTGGATGGTAGTGGCTAGTTTATTGTGCACCTCATGTCCATCCTGTGGATGGTAGTGGCTAGTTTATTGTGCACCTCATGTCCATCCTGTGGATGGTAGTGGCTAGTTTATTGTGCACCTCATGTCCATCCTGTGGATGGTAGTGGCTAGTTTATTGTGCACCTCATGTCCATCCTGTGGATGGTAGTGGCTAGTTTATTGTGCACCTCATGTCCATCCTGTGGATGGTAGTGGCTAGTTTATTGTGCACCTCATGTCCATCCTGTGGATGGTAGTGGCTAGTTTATTGTGCACCTCATGTCTAGTTTATTGTGCACATCCTGTGGATGGTAGTGGCTAGTTTATTGTGCACCTCATGTCCATCCTGTGGATGGTAGTGGCTAGTTTATTGTGCACCTCATGTCCATCCTGTGGATGGTAGTGGCTAGTTTATTGTGTACCTCATGTCCATCCTGTGGATGGTAGTGGCTAGTTTATTGTGCACCTCATGTCCATCCTGTGGATGGTAGTGGCTAGTTTATTGTGCACCTCATGTCCATCCTGTGGATGGTAGTGGCTAGTTTATTGTGCACCTCATGTCCATCCTGTGGAGGGTAGAGGCTAGTTTATTGTGCACCTCATGTCCATCCTGTGGATGGCAGTGGATAGTTTATTGTGCACCTCATGTCCATCCTGTGGATGGTAGTGGCTAGTTTATTGTGCACCTCATGTCCATCCTGTGGATGGTAGTGGCTAGTTTATTGTGTACCTCATGTCCATCCTGTGGATGGTAGTGGCTAGTTTATTGTGCACCTCATGTCCATCCTGTGGATGGTAGTGGCTAGTTTATTGTGCACCTCATGTCCATCCTGTGGATGGTAGTGGCTAGTTTATTGTGCACCTCATGTCCATCCTGTGGATGGTAGTGGCTAGTTTATTGTGCACCTCATGTCCATCCTGTGGATGGTAGTGGCTAGTTTATTGTGCACCTCATGTCCATCCTGTGGATGGTAGTGGCTAGTTTATTGTGCACCTCATGTCCATCCTGTGGATGGTAGTGGCTAGTTTATTGTGCACCTCATGTCCATCCTGTGGATGGTAGTGGCTAGTTTATTGTGCACCTCATGTCCATCCTGTGGATGGTAGTGGCTAGTTTATTGTGCACCTCATGTCCATCCTGTGGATGGTAGTGGCTAGTTTATTGTGCACCTCATGTCCATCCTGTGGATGGTAGTGGCTAGTTTATTGTGCACCTCATGTCCATCCTGTGGATGGTAGTGGCTAGTTTATTGTGCACCTCATGTCCATCCTGTGGATGGTAGTGGCTAGTTTATTGTGCACCTCATGTCCATCCTGTGGATGGTAGTGGCTAGTTTATTGTGCACCTCATGTCCATCCAGTGGATGGTAGTGGCTAGTTTATTGTGCACCTCATGTCCATCCTGTGGATGGTAGTGGCTAGTTTATTGTGCACCTCATGTCCATCCTGTGGATGGTAGTGGCTAGTTTATTGTGCACCTCATGTCCATCCTGTGGATGGTAGTGGCTAGTTTATTGTGCACCTCATGTCCATCCTGTGGATGGTAGTGGCTAGTTTATTGTGCACCTCATGTCCATCCTGTGGATGGTAGTGGCTAGTTTATTGTGCACCTCATGTCCATCCTGTGGATGGTAGTGGCTAGTTTATTGTGCACCTCATGTCCATCCTGTGGATGGTAGTGGCTAGTTTATTGTGCACCTCATGTCCATCCTGTGGATGGTAGTGGCTAGTTTATTGTGCACCTCATGTCCATCCTGTGGATGGTAGTGGCTAGTTTATTGTGCACCTCATGTCCATCCTGTGGATGGTAGTGGCTAGTTTATTGTGCACCTCATGTCCATCCTGTGGATGGTAGTGGCTAGTTTATTGTGCACCTCATGTCCATCCTGTGGATGGTAGTGGCTAGTTTATTGTGCACCTCATGTCCATCCTGTGGATGGTAGTGGCTAGTTTATTGTGCACCTCATGTCCATCCTGTGGATGGTAGTGGCTAGTTTATTGTGCACCTCATGTCCATCCTGTGGATGGTAGTGGCTAGTTTATTGTGCACCTCATGTCCATCCTGTGGATGGTAGTGGCTAGTTTATTGTGCACCTCATGTCCATCCTGTGGATGGTAGTGGCTAGTTTATTGTGCACCTCATGTCCATCCTGTGGATGGTAGTGGCTAGTTTATTGTGCACCTCATGTCCATCCTGTGGATGGTAGTGGCTAGTTTATTGTGCACCTCATGTCCATCCTGTGGATGGTAGTGGCTAGTTTATTGTGCACCTCATGTCCATCCTGTGGATGGTAGTGGCTAGTTTATTGTGCACCTCATGTCCATCCTGTGGAGGGTAGTGGCTAGTTTATTGTGCACCTCATGTCCATCCTGTGGATGGTAGTGGCTAGTTTATTGTGCACCTCATGTCCATCCTGTGGATGGTAGTGGCTAGTTTATTGTGCACCTCATGTCCATCCTGTGGATGGTAGTGGCTAGTTTATTGTGCACCTCATGTCCATCCTGTGGATGGTAGTGGCTAGTTTATTGTGCACCTCATGTCCATCCTGTGGATGGTAGTGGCTAGTTTATTGTGCACCTCATGTCCATCCTGTGGATGGTAGTGGCTAGTTTATTGTGCACCTCATGTCCATCCTGTGGATGGTAGTGGCTAGTTTATTGTGCACCTCATGTCCATCCTGTGGATGGTAGTGGCTAGTTTATTGTGCACCTCATGTCCATCCTGTGGATGGTAGTGGCTAGTTTATTGTGCACCTCATGTCCATCCTGTGGATGGTAGTGGCTAGTTTATTGTGCACCTCATGTCCATCCTGTGGATGGTAGTGGCTAGTTTATTGTGCACCTCATGTCCATCCTGTGGATGGTAGTGGCTAGTTTATTGTGCACCTCATGTCCATCCTGTGGATGGTAGTGGCTAGTTTATTGTGCACCTCATGTCCATCCTGTGGATGGTAGTGGCTAGTTTATTGTGCACCTCATGTCCATCCTGTGGATGGTAGTGGCTAGTTTATTGTGCACCTCATGTCCATCCTGTGGATGGTAGTGGCTAGTTTATTGTGCACCTCATGTCCATCCTGTGGATGGTAGTGGCTAGTTTATTGTGCACCTCATGTCCATCCTGTGGATGGTAGTGGCTAGTTTATTGTGCACCTCATGTCCATCCTGTGGATGGTAGTGGCTAGTTTATTGTGCACCTCATGTCCATCCTGTGGATGGTAGTGGCTAGTTTATTGTGCACCTCATGTCCATCCTGTGGATGGTAGTGGCTAGTTTATTGTGCACCTCATGTCCATCCTGTGGATGGTAGTGGCTAGTTTATTGTGCACCTCATGTCCATCCTGTGGATGGTAGTGGCTAGTTTATTGTGCACCTCATGTCCATCCTGTGGATGGTAGTGGCTAGTTTATTGTGCACCTCATGTCCATCCTGTGGATGGTAGTGGCTAGTTTATTGTGCACCTCATGTCCATCCTGTGGATGGTAGTGGCTAGTTTATTGTGCACCTCATGTCCATCCTGTGGATGGTAGTGGCTAGTTTATTGTGCACCTCATGTCCATCCTGTGGATGGTAGTGGCTAGTTTATTGTGCACCTCATGTCCATCCTGTGGATGGTAGTGGCTAGTTTATTGTGCACCTCATGTCCATCCTGTGGATGGTAGTGGCTAGTTTATTGTGCACCTCATGTCCATCCTGTGGATGGTAGTGGCTAGTTTATTGTGCACCTCATGTCCATCCTGTGGATGGTAGTGGCTAGTTTATTGTGCACCTCATGTCCATCCTGTGGATGGTAGTGGCTAGTTTATTGTGCACCTCATGTCCATCCTGTGGAGGGTAGTGGCTAGTTTATTGTGCACCTCATGTCCATCCTGTGGATGGTAGTGGCTAGTTTATTGTGCACCTCATGTCCATCCTGTGGATGGTAGTGGCTAGTTTATTGTGCACCTCATGTCCATCCTGTGGATGGTAGTGGCTAGTTTATTGTGCACCTCATGTCCATCCTGTGGATGGTAGTGGCTAGTTTATTGTGCACCTCATGTCCATCCTGTGGATGGTAGTGGCTAGTTTATTGTGCACCTCATGTCCATCCTGTGGATGGTAGTGGCTAGTTTATTGTGCACCTCATGTCCATCCTGTGGATGGTAGTGGCTAGTTTATTGTGCACCTCATGTCCATCCTGTGGATGGTAGTGGCTAGTTTATTGTGCACCTCATGTCCATCCTGTGGATGGTAGTGGCTAGTTTATTGTGCACCTCATGTCCATCCTGTGGATGGTAGTGGCTAGTTTATTGTGCACCTCATGTCCATCCTGTGGATGGTAGTGGCTAGTTTATTGTGCACCTCATGTCCATCCTGTGGATGGTAGTGGCTAGTTTATTGTGCACCTCATGTCCATCCTGTGGATGGTAGTGGCTAGTTTATTGTGCACCTCATGTCCATCCTGTGGATGGTAGTGGCTAGTTTATTGTGCACCTCATGTCCATCCTGTGGATGGTAGTGGCTAGTTTATTGTGCACCTCATGTCCATCCTGTGGATGGTAGTGGCTAGTTTATTGTGCACCTCATGTCCATCCTGTGGATGGTAGTGGCTAGTTTATTGTGCACCTCATGTCCATCCTGTGGATGGTAGTGGCTAGTTTATTGTGCACCTCATGTCCATCCTGTGGATGGTAGTGGCTAGTTTATTGTGCACCTCATGTCCATCCTGTGGATGGTAGTGGCTAGTTTATTGTGCACCTCATGTCCATCCTGTGGATGGTAGTGGCTAGTTTATTGTGCACCTCATGTCCATCCTGTGGATGGTAGTGGCTAGTTTATTGTGCACCTCATGTCCATCCTGTGGATGGTAGTGGCTAGTTTATTGTGCACCTCATGTCCATCCTGTGGATGGTAGTGGCTAGTTTATTGTGCACCTCATGTCCATCCTGTGGATGGTAGTGGCTAGTTTATTGTGCACCTCATGTCCATCCTGTGGATGGTAGTGGCTAGTTTATTGTGCACCTCATGTCCATCCTGTGGATGGTAGTGGCTAGTTTATTGTGCACCTCATGTCCATCCTGTGGATGGTAGTGGCTAGTTTATTGTGTACCTCATGTCCATCCTGTGGAGGGTAGTGGCTAGTTTATTGTGCACCTCATATCCATCCTGTGGAGGGTAGAGCAAGAGCATTTGGATACACAAGAGGTCTTGAAACTATGGTACCAAAAGGGGTAACGGGAGTAAATCTGGATTTACAGTGTGTTTCAGAATGATGGACCAATTTCTAAGCTGTTTCCTTTGAAACTGAGTCACTTGTTTTGAAACACCCTGTACATTCACAATTCACTTATATGTTTCAAAGTTAATTTGGGAAATTTGCTTAATATGCCTGGTATGTTATTTTCACTTACAAAATATCTTGCCATATCACATAGATTATTATACTGCAGTACAGCTCCTAATTATAACATTCAACAGAATTCCGATAACGAGAATATTTTTCGTGTAGCTTGAGGTCTTCATGTGAACTAAAGAAGGTGTTAGGATGCACTTGTATGAACACTCAAGTCTGGTCAAGAAGAACGAACACTACAAAAGGACTGAAGACAGAGCCACTCATAGTGTTGGTCAGTGTGTGTGTGTGTGTGTGTGTGTGTGTGTGTGTGTGTGTGTGTGTGTGTGTGTGTGTGTGTGTGTGTGTGTGTGTGCGTGTGTTTGTGTGTGTGTGTACTCACCTATTTGTACTCACCTATTTGTGGTTGCAGGGGTCGAGTCACAGCTCCTGGCCCCGCCTCTTCGCTGATTGCTACTGGGTCCTCTCTCTCCCTGCTCCATGAGCTTTATCATACCTCGCCTTAAAACTATGTATGGTTCCCGCCTCCACTACGTCACTTTCTAGGCTATTCCACGGCTTGACTACTCTATGACTGAAGAAATACTTCCTAACATCCCTTTGATTCATCTGAGTCTTCAACTTCCAATTGTGACCTCTTGTGTCTGTGTCCTTTCTCTGGAACATCCCGTCTTTGTCCACCTTGTCTATTCCGTGCAGTATTTTATATGTCGTTATCATGTCTCCCCTGACCCTCCTGGCCTCCAGTGTCGTCAGGCCGATTTCCCTCAACCTTTCTTCGTAGGACAATCCCCGTAGCTCTGGGACTAGTCTTGTTGCAAACCTTTGCACTTTCTCTAATTTCTTGACGTGCTTGACTAGGTGTGGATTCCAAACTGGTGCTGCATACTCCAGTATGGGCCTGACGTAAATGGTATACAGAGTCTTGAACGACTCCTTACTGAGGTATCGGAACGCTATCCGTAGGTTTGCCAGGCGCCCGTATGCTGCAGCAGTTATCTGATTGATGTGCGCCTCAGGAGATATGCTCGGTGTTACACTCACCCCCAGATCTTTTTCCTTGAGTGAGGTTTGCAGACTTTGGCCATCTAAACTATATTCTGTCTGCGGTCTTCTTTGCCCTTCCCCAATCTTCATGACTTTGCATTTGGCGGGGTTAAACTCAAGGAGCCAGATGCTGGACCAGGCTTGTAGCCTGTCCAGGTCTCTTTGTAGTCCTGCCTGATCCTCATCCGATTTGATTCTTCTCATTAACTTCATTTCGTCCGCAAACAAGGACACTTCTGAGTCTATCCCTTCCGTTATGTCATTCACATATACCAAGGACAGCACAGGTCCTAGGACTGACCCCTGTGGAACCCCGCTTGTCACAGGCGCCCACTTTGACACCTCATCACGTACCATGACTCGTTGTTGCCTCCCTGTAAGGTATTATCTTATCCATTGCAGTGCCTTTCCTGTTATGTGTGCCTGATCTAGCTTTTGCAGTAACCTCTTGTGAGGAACTGTGTCGAAGGCCTTCTTGCAGTCCAAAAAAATGCAGTCGATCCACCCCTCTCTCTCTTGTCTTACTTCTGTCACCTTGTCATAAAACTCTAATAGGTTTGTGACACAGGATTTTCCCTCCCTGAAACCATGCTGGTTGTCAATTATACACTTGTTTCTTTCCAGGTGCTCCACCACTCTCCTCCTGATGATCTTCTCCATGACCTTGCATACTATACACGTTAGTGATACAGGTCTGTAGTTTAGTGCCTCATGTCTGTCTCCCTTTTTAAAAATTGGGACTGCATTTGCCATCTTCCATACCTCGGGGAGTTGCCCAGTTTCAAATGATGTGTTGAAGATCTTTGTTAATGGCACACACAATATCTCTGCTCCCTCTTTAAGGACCCATGGAGAGATGTTGTCTGGTCCCACCGCCTTTGAGGTGTCAAGTTCGCATAGCAGCTTCTTCACTTCCTCCTTGGTTATATGTACCTCATCCAGCACTTGCTGGTGTACCCCCCTGTTCTGATTTCCTGGAGTCCTACTGGTTTCCACTGTAAATACTTCTTTAAATCTCGTGTTGAGCTCCTGACATACCTCTCTGTCGTTTCTTGTGAATTCCCCATCACCCTTCCTCAGTCTGATTACCTGGTCCTTGACTGTTGTTTTCCTCCTGATGTGGCTGTACAACAGCTTCGGGTCAGTCTTGACTTTCGATGCTATGTCATTTTCATATTGTCGCTGAGCCTCCCTTCTTATCTGTGCATATTCGTTTCTGGCTTGTCGGCTAATCTCTTTATTTTCCTGAGTTTTCTGTCTTCTGTACCTTTTCCATTATCTAGTACACCTAGTTTTTGCCTCCCTACACCTTTGGGTGAACCAAGGACTCGTTCTGTTCTTCCCATTATTTCTATTTCCCTTGGGAACAAACTTCTCCTCTGCCTCGTTGCATTTTGTTGCCACATAGTCCATCATTTCTTGTACTGGTTTTCCTGTCAGTTCCCTCTCCCACTGAATGTTTTGAAGGAAGTTCCTCATGCCTGAGTAGTTCCCCCTTTTGTAGTTTGGTTTTTCCCAGCCTATTCCTGCTACTCTCTCCACTTGGAGCTCAACTATGTAGTCGAAGCACAGAACCACATGATCACTAGCTCCCAGGGGCCTTTCATTCAAGATATCCTCGATGTCTGAACTACTCAAGGTGAATACAAAGTCTAGTCTTGCTGGTTCATCTTCTCCTCTCTCTCTGGTAGTGTCTCTAACATGTTGATGCATGAGGTTTTCCAGTACTACATCCATCATCTTGGCTTTCCATGTTTCGGGACCCCCATGGGGCTCCAGGTTTTCCCAGTCAATCTCCTTGGGATTAAAATCACCCATGACTAGTAACTTTGCTGCCCCCATGTGTGCTCTCCTGGCCACCTCGGCTAGTGTGTCGACCATTGCTCTGTTGCTCTCATCGTATTCTTCTCTTGGTCTCCTGCAGTTCTGTGGTGGGTTGTACATTACTGCAATTATCACCTTATGTCCCTCAGACTGTCACCCGTGCCATCCATTCCTTCCATTTTCTCAAAACTCCACTGGTTTTTAATGAGCAGTGCAACTCCTCCTCCCCCTCTCCTCCCTCTGTCTTTCCTGAGGATTTGATATCCAGGTGGAAAGATTGAATCTGTTATTCTGGTGAGTTTTGTTTCTGTGAGTGCTATTATGTCTGGGGATGTCTCCTTGATTCTTTCGTGCCACTCCTCATACTTATTTGTTATTCCATCTGCATTTGTATACCACACCTTCAACTTCTTTTCTAAGACTGTGGTCTGGGAGGTGTATTGGGGTGGGGAAGTGGGAGACCTGATAAGGAACTATGGGTGGTTGCTGTGGGGGTGGAGTTTGTAATGTAGTGGGTGGGGGCATTGGATGTGGCATGGGTGTTTTGGTTTAGAGTGTTTGACTGCACTGGGGTTGACCTGGTTGGGAGGCTTCTATAGGAAACTGTGAGGGTGGTTGTATTTGATCTTCTTCCTGTGTCTGGGATCTCCTGTCTGTCTTCTCCATCCCCTCTCTTTCCTCCTTTCGCCTTTGTACCATCTTTCTCAGTTGCTGCCTTTCTTCTTGTGTTCTGTCGCGGTCGAGATACACCTTCCTGTATGCCAGCATGTCCCTTAATCATGCTTTCTCCTGCAGTATCCTGTCCCGAGTCGATTCTGCCTTGAAGGTCACTTTCACTGGCCGGGTTCTTTTTTTTACAAACTCCCCTATTCTCCGAAAATTTTCCAGCTGAGTCATGTCATCTTCTCCTATTACTTTCATGATGCTTTCAATTGCTTTTTTTTTCCCTTGTTTTCTTGGTTCATATATTTCACCTTCAACTTCCTATAGCCCATACACAAAGACTGACCTCACCCTTTCATTCTCCCACTGCATATTCCTGTGTATCCCCTCATTCAATTTGATTTCCTCCATTGCAGCTTTCCTTTCTTCAGTTTCACTAGCTACTGTACTTGGGCTCAGTGGCCTGTCATTTTCCCTTCTCGGCTTTCCCTGGGCTCTGTTGTTGTCTGTTAGGGCCTCCACATATAGCTTAGCTCTTTCATTTACTACAGTCTCCACTGATAGAGCTTCTACATGCAGTTTTGTTCCTTTCCCTACAGTCCCCTTATTTGTGACTGAGGTAGCAGTCTCTGTTGTCAATCCCAAAATGTTCTTTAGTTCTTTAGGCTGTTTCAGATTTTTCAGTTCCTCTTCTAAACTCTGTATCCTGGCCTCTGCTGCTTTAACTTGCACCTCCCACTTCCTGCTTTCCATTACTATCCTCTCTTCCATTCTCATGCTAAGTTCTAGTTTCCTTTCCCATTCATGTTCCCTTTTTATGAGCTCTGCTGCCCAATCTTCCTTTGCAGCTTCCTCCTCCTGTCCCTTGGTTTTTCTTGTTGCTCTCTGGCAACCCATTTTTGTTTTATCCTGATTGCCTCAGAGTGGGAAACCTATGTAATTCTGTGTGTTAGGTTAGTAGTGTGTATGTCAGAGTGTGGGGGGGAGGTAGAGGAGGAACTGTGGCTATGTGGGAGAGGAGTGGGGAGGGGGAGTGGAAAGGAGGGAGAAGCAAGTGGGTGAGTGGGAGGGGGAGAGGGGGAAGGAGGGAGAGGTGGGGAGGGGGAGGGTGACAGAGGGAGGGGAGGGATCAGGGGAAGGAGTGAGATGTCGGTGGGGAGGGAGTGTATGTGTGAGTCTGGGTGTGTGTGTGTGTGTGTGTGTGTGTGTGTGTGTGTGTGTAGGGGGTGTGTGGGGGGTGTTGTGTGTGTGTGTTGTGTGTGTTGTGTGTGTGTTGTGTGTGTTGTGTATGTGTGTGTGTGTGTGTGTGTGTGTGTGTGTGTGTGTGTGTGTGTGTGTGTATGTGTGTGTGTGTGTTGTGTGTGTGTTGTGTGTGTGTGTGTGTGTGTGTGTGTGCGTGTGTGTGTGTATGTGTGTGTGTATGTGTGTATGTGTATGTATGTGTGTATGTGTGTGTGTGTGTGTATGTGTGTGTGTTTATGTGTGTGTGTGTATGTGTGTGTGTGTGTATGTGTGTGTGTGTAATTATGTGTGGAATTATGTGTGGGTTTAGTATGTGTTTGAAAAGTAAGTGACTTGTGCTTGGAGTGATGTGTGGATTCTCAGTGGTCGCTTGTGACTACAACCTCTTGTGACCTGACTCCAACCCTCCTGGGACTTGCCCGCACCTTCTTACAATGTTGCCTATGCTTGACCTACCACCTAGGTTATAGTAAGTTACTCGCCTTGTTCAATGGATTACCAATTGCTATTCCTTATTGAATACTGGAGTGCCTATTCTTTATCGTGCTACGAGAGACCATTTGCAATCAGCTTGACGGTTAATTGGAACCTGGAACCCCACACCCATACAACCACTCATAGGTGATTACAGTACTTGCAATGCAGCTGTAGCAGCCTGTAGATTGTCCAGCTCGATGTGATGTCCTGGCGTAGATCCACCTCAATTTCTTCTCGTTAATAATGTACCCTATTCACTGTATTTATCACACTGGTCACACGATTGTTTCACTTTATTGTCTTTCTTGGGTGACACGTGACAACGTCGCCTGAGCATACACACTAGCCTGCCAGCCCTGACTGCGCACCACGTTTTATTTTCTATATCGCTTACGATACGATATAAGCCCAAGGAACAGCTGAGCAGAGAGATTCGAGCGGAGCTGCTGGTGGGGTGCAGAGCTCCTGAGCAGAGACTTCGAGCGGAGCTGCTGCTGGGGTGCAGGGCTCGGGAGAAGGCTGCTGAAGTCTCTGGAGGAGACTCTTGGAGGCATTGGGCAGAGTACTGGCTTGGAGCAGTACTCGTGCTGTGTAGGTCTTGGGACCTGTGGCTTAGTTCCTGTAGTGAACTGTCCTCTGTACTATTTGTAAGTTATATTCATTTTCGTCAAGTTGATTGTGTTCCCTGTCTCACTGCTTATACATACCATCCCATTTATCTAAACCAATGATGTACTCCTGTTCCCAAATATATTATTGTACAAGGACTTAATAATAAACTGTGTTTGAGTAGAATAGTAATATTCACTGTCCCCGTTATTTATTCTTATTTCCATTATTTATGTTTAGTTAAAGTAGTGAGAGGGTGAGTAGTGTGGCGGGTAGAGTAATGAGAGGTGAAGGTGTAGTCACCAGTGACCTCACAGTACCTACCGACCTCTGCTAATCATCTCACTCCTACCACATCGCCTGCATGTCCCCTACCTACTAACTCCCTCCTCTTACCCCCATATTCCCCTAACCATTACCCCCCTACATGTGAAAGTGCTCACCTAATTGTGGCTGCAGGGGTCGAGTCTTAGCTCCTGGCCTCATCTCTTCACTGGTCGCTACAAGGTCCACTCTCTTCCTGTTCTGTGAGCTTTATCATAGCTCTCCTTAAAGCTATGTATCGTACCTGCCTCCACTACATAACTTTCCAGATTATTCCACTTTCTGACACCTCTATGACTGAAGAAATACTTCATAATACCCTGTGACTCATCTGAGTCTTCAATTTCCAATCGTGACCCCTTGTTTCTGTGTCCCATCTCTGGAACATCCTGTCTCTGTCCACCTTGTCTATTTATTTCAGTATTTTACGCCATTATCATGTCCTCTCTATCCCTCCTGTCCTCCAGTGTCGTCAGGTCAAGTTTCCTTAACCTCTACTCGTAGGATATGCCCCTTAGCTCCAGGACTAGTCTCTTTGCAAACCTTCGCACTTTCTCTAATTTCTTGACGTGCTTGACCAGGTGTGGGGTTCCAAACTGGTGCTGCATACTCCAATATGGATCTGACGTACGCAGTGTACAGTGTCTTGAAAGATTCCTTACTGAGGTGTCGGAACGCTATTCTTAAGTTCGCTAGTCACCCATATGCAGCAGCAGTTAACTGGTTGATGTGCGTCTCAGGAGATGTGCTCGGTATTATACTCACCCCAAGATCCTTTTCCTTGAGTGAAGTTTGCAGTCTTTGGCCACCTAGCCTATACTCTGTCTGCGGTCTTCTTGTCCCTTCCCCGATCTTCATGACTTTGCATTTGGCTGGCTTAAATTTCAGGAACCAGTTGCTGGGCCGAACTGTATTAATGAAAGTTTAAAGAATCTCTGTGCAACATTTGATCAAGAATTATTATTATTATTAATATTATTTTTTATTATTATTATTATTTTATTATTATTATTGCACCACCTCATCTCCCCATTTTCTGTCCTGTCTCCTTATCTTTCCTCTCAATTTTTCCGTCACCTCTTCCCCCCCCCCGTCACGTCTTCCCCTCAATTCCCCCATCAACCTCATCATCATCCAACTCAAGTGCTATTTCCCCCCTTTCACTTCTCTCTCTCTCTCTCTCCCCCCTTTAAAAAATATATAGGGCTAAAGTAGACTTCAAAATAGATTATGCTTCCCGGGAGTCTAAAGAATTCTATTGAGGCTTAAAATTGCGTTAGAGAAAGTTAAAACCTTTCAGAGAAGGACCCAGGGTGTGGTGGTGGTAGTGGTGGTAGTGATGGTGGTAGTGGTGGTGGTGGTTGTGGTGGTAGTGGTAGTAGTGGTGGTGGTTGTGGTGGTAATGGTGGTGGTGGTGGTTTTGGTGGTAGTAGTGGTAGCGGTGGTAATGGTGGTGGTAGGAGTGGTGGTGGTAGTGATGGTAATGGTGGTAGTGGTAGTAGTAGTGGTGCTGGTAGTAGCAGTGGTGGTTGTGGTGGTAATGGTAGTGTAGTGGTAACAGTGATAGTGAGATGTTAGTCGTGGTAGTCTTGGTAGTGGTAGTAGTAGTAGTAGTAGTGATGGTGGTGGTGGTAGTAGCGATAGTGGTAGTAGTGGTAGTGGTGGCACAGTATTTGTGTAGCAACATGTAACCACTATAGCAGAGTCATGGTGGTGGTCTCACCTTCAATTCTCTGTTAATCATAAAATCCTGGTCGCAGCACTTGCTGGTTCCTTTCTCAGTACATTCCACTGGTCAACTACACTATTGGAGAAGAAAACATGTTCTGTTATCACTCCACATTCCCACATTTCCTCAATTTGCAACTCTTATCTCTGTTGCAACAACAGAATAATCTTATCTAGCTTTCCACGTCACTTCACTACCTAAAATCTGGTTTTCGTGTTTCTTCCTTCAGCCAGCCAGCGAAGTCATCGATCATGTTTTCAGCATTATACGATAACCGTTTTCTCACACATACACATGAACAAGCACACACACTCACTCATACAAACACACACTCGGGGCCAGGAGCTATGAATATACCCCTGTAACCACATATAGGTGAGTACACACCCACACTCATACACACACACATGCACACACTCATACACAAACACTCATACACATACTTCCCACCAGGATACCAGATCATGAGGAAAGATAGAAGGGGCAGAGGGGGAGGAGTGGTTGCTCTCCTCGTAAAAAACCGACGGAAATTCGAGAAAATGGGACGCATAGACGAGACAGGAGAAAGGGACTACATAGGTACACCTTAGTCTGGGGAGCACAAGATGGTCATTGCAGTGATGTATAATCCACCAAAGAACTGCAGGAGGCCAAGAGAGGAATATGAAGAGAGCAACAGAGCAATGGTGGACACACTAGCTGAGGTGGCAAGAAGAGCTCACTCCAGCAGAGCAAAGTTGCTGGTTATGGGGGATTTCAACCACAGGGAGATTGACTGGGAAAACCTGGAGCCACATGGGGGTCCCGAAACATGGAGAGCCAAGATGTTAGATGTGGTGCTGGAAAACCTCACGCACCAACATGTTAAGGACACTACCAGAGTGAGAGGGGAGGATGAATGAGCAAGATTGGACCTTGTGTTCACCCTGGGCAGTTCAGACATTGAGGACATCACATATGAGAGTCCCCTAGGAGCTAGTGACCACGTGGTTCTGTGCTTTGAATACATAGTAGAGTTGCAAGTGGAGAGAGTAACAGGAGTTGAATGCGAAAAGCCAGACTATAAAAGAGGGGACTACATAGGGTTGACGAACTTCCAGGAGGTTCTGTGGGACAGAGAACTGGCAGGAAAGCCAGTAAATGAAATGATGGAATATGTAACAACAAAATGCAAGGAGGCAGTGGAAAGGTTTATTCCCGATGGCAACAGAAACAATGTCAAGACCAGAACGAGCCCCTGGTTTACCCGACGGTGTAAGGAGGCAAAAACAAAGTGCAATAGAGAATGGAAAAAGTACAGAAGGCAGAGAACACATGAAAATGGGGAGATTAGTCACAGAGCCAGGAACGAGTATGCACAGGTAAGGAGGGAGGCCCAGCGACAGTATGAAAATAACATAGCATCAAAAATCGAGACTGACTCGAAACTGTTGTATAGCCACATCAGGAGGAAGACAACAGTCAAAGACCAGGTGATCAGACTGAGGACAGAAGGTGGAGAACTCACAAGAAATGATCAGGAGGTATGTGAGGAGCTAAACAGGAGATTTAAGGAAGTTTTTACAGTAGAAACTGGAAGGGCTGTGGGAAGACAGCACAGAAGGGAACATCAAGAGGGAATATACCAACAAGTGTTGGATAACATACGAACAACCGAGGAGGAGGTGCAGAAGCTGCTAAGTGACCTTGATACCTCAAAGGCGATGGGACCAGACAACATCTCCCAGTGGGTCCTTAGAGAAGGAGCAGAGATGCTGTGCGTGTCTCTAACCACAATCTTCAACACATCCCTTGAAACTGGGCAACTACCTGAGAAATGGAAGACAGCAAATGTAGTCCCCATATTTAAGAAAGGAAACAGAAATGAGGCACCAAACTACAGACCTGTGTCTCTGACTTATATTGTGTGCAAAGTCATGGAGAAGATTATCAGGAGGAGAGTGGTGGAACACCTGTAACGGAACAAGATTATAAATGAAAACCAGCATGGGTTCATGGAAGGTAAATCCTGTGTCACAAATCTTCTGGAGTTTTATGACAAGGTAACAGAAGTAAGACACGAGAGAGAGGGGTGGGTTGATTGCATTTTTCTAGACTGCGGGAAGGCCTTTGACACAGTTCCCCACAAGAGATTAGTGCAGAAGCTGGAGGATCAGGCGAATATAACAGGGAGGGCACTGCAATGGATCAGGGAATACCTGACAGGGAGGCAACAACGAGTCATGGTACGTGAAGAGGTATCACAGTGGGCGCCTGTGACGAGCGTGGTCCCACAGGGGTCAATTCTAGGACCAGTGCTATTTTTGATATATGCGAACGACATGATGGAAGGAATAGACTCTGAAGTGTCCCTATTCGCAGATGATGTGAAGCTGATGAGAAGAATTAAATCGGATGAGGATGAGGTAGGACTGCAAAGAGACCTGGACAGGCTGGACATATGGTCCAGAAACTGGCTTCTCGAATTCAACCCTGCCAAAGGCAAAGTCATGAAGATTGGGGAGGGGCAAGAAGACCGCAGACAGAGTATAGGCTAGGTGGACAAAGACTACAGACCTCACTCAGGGAGAAAGACCTTGGGGTGACCATAACACCGAGCACGTCACTGGAGGCA
Organism: Cherax quadricarinatus; assembly: GCF_038502225.1. NCBI lineage: Eukaryota > Metazoa > Arthropoda > Malacostraca > Decapoda > Parastacidae > Cherax > Cherax quadricarinatus. Next base: position 22,117,300 of record NC_091320.1, on the reverse strand, counting down.
CACATGAACCAAATAACTGCTGCAGCATACGGGCGCCTGGCAAACCTGAGAATAGCGTTCCGATACCTTAATAAGGAATCGTTCAAGACACTGTACACTGTGTATGTTAGGCCCATACTGGAGTATGCAGCACCAGTCTGGAACCCACACCTGGTCAAGCACGTCAAGAAGTTAGAGAAAGTACAAAGGTTTGCAACAAGGCTAGTCCCAGAGCTCAGGGAAATGTCGTACGAGGAAAGGTTGAGGGAAATCGGACTGACGACACTGGAGGACAGAAGGGTCAGGGAAGACATGATAACGGCATACAAGATACTGCTGGGAATAGACAAGGTGGACAGAGATAGGATGTTCCAGAGAGGGGACACAGGGACAAGGGGTCACAACTGGAAGCTGAAGACTCAGACGAGTCACAGGGACGTTAGGAAGTATTTCTTCAGTCATAGAGTTGTCAGCAAGTGGAATAGCCTAGCAAGTGAAGTAGTGGAGGCAGGAACCATACATAGTTTTAAGAAGAGGTATGACAAAGCTCAGGAAGCAGAGAGGGAGAGGACCTAGTAGCGATCATTGAAGAGGCGGGGCCAGGAACTGAGTCTCGACCCCTGCAACCACAATTAGGTGAGTACACACTAAACCACACACATTCATACATACACATACACACACACACACACACACACACACACACACACACACACACACACACACACACACACACACACACACACACACACACACACAAAACACACACACAAAACACACACAAGGTTGAGCCCATATTACTCAGGAGCTGCTGGTGGCAACACTGGCGGCCATTAGCACAGCTTGCCTGGTAAACACACGCAGTTGCATGTCTTTCCTAATATTTATAACACTGTGACATGACCGTAAGGGCGTAACCCGTAACAAAACATTTAAATATACTTACAGTAGTCAGCACAATGCTGAAGATATCCTATTGTTTATTGTAGCTTCCCCTGTTTGTTTGTTTTTCGTCAAAGAATTAATTCCTTGTTATTAAATTTTCCTCAGCTGCGTGTTGCAGCGCGCGATGGTGCTCATTTTTCTGCTGCGTTGAAATCAGGTCGGAAAGTTGCATTCACGAGGCTGTTTAAGGGAAATTAATTTCGTTGTGGAAAGCACAAAAGAAAGGAATTTTGTCCAGGTTTAATAAAAAAAAGAATGCAAATATTTTTTTTTAAATAAGCAGCCTGTGAAAACCTTTATTATTATTTTTTTTGAGATCGTTCCTTCTGCAGTGACATTTGTAATCATTTGCAGTAATTATATTCGTACCGAAGCATTAAGATCGTAAGGGCTATGCAGCTCCCGGTAAATCTGGGATAGTTTTGATCTGAGGTCTTCCGCATCAGGGTACCTTTCTTGAAGGGTCCCTGGGGGTTTAGCGCTTCCCTTTGATTATAATAATTTTTTTAAATTATAAACGTCTTGAACCAGTTTCTTCAGCACAGAGCGTCAAGTCTTCGCTTGCTGAAGTCATCTGAAGTCATCCATGAAACAATTGGTTGTCTGAACTTCCTTCAATCAGTTTGTTGGGTTTGAAGACTATCGACTGCACGGGGGATCATCTCTACACTAGATTTAGAGTATTTTATTAACTAAAATCAAATTCAGTGTAAATACGCTAAGATACATTCCTCTAGACGTATATACACAAGCATACTCGCCTCGTTATACATACTCGCCTCGTTATACATACTCGCCTCGTTATACATACCCTGAGATGCAAACTGCGCAATTTATACACACTAAGACTTATTTCTAGACGTGTATAAATAGTGCAGATAGTCTCTGTGTAGATACTCTGAGAGATACACAGCTCTCAGTGTATATATACACTGAGAGATACATCTCTCTCTCTCTCTCTCTCTCTCTCTCTCTCTATATATATATATATATATATATATATATATATATATATATATATATATATATATATATATATATATATATATAGAGAGAGAGAGAGAGAGAGAGAGAGAGAGAGAGAGAGAGAGAGAGAGAGGGAGAGAGAGAGAGAGAGATAGAGATACACATCTCAGATACACATCTCTCAGTGTGCATATACAATAAGATATATACCCCTCGGTGTATATGTACTAAGAGACAAACATCTCTCGGTGTATATGAGATATACACATCTCTAATTAAATAACCCCTCAAGGAAGGTTCCTTGATGTTGGTGAGGGGCTCTTGATTTAGGGAATTGGAACTGTGCTCCAGTTCCCCGAATTAAGCCTGAATGCCTTCCACATCCCCCCCCCCAAGGCGCTGTATAATCCTCCGGGTTTAGCTCTTCCCCCTTGATTATAATAATAATAATAATCTAATTAAATAAGCAGAGAGATAATACCTCTCAGTGTATGTACACGCATGTATGTAGGTATGCATCCCTTACTGTGATGTATACCTGCATCACAGTAAGGGATACCACAATCTGATTCACAGTGGCACTCCTGTATGTCTTATTTAAGATTGCCAGCACCAGATTCTTAATGCAAATGTTTACCATTAAGAATATCAATCTGAAGGTTTCTCATCAATAAAGGCATTTACAAATAATGGCATTTATCAATAATGACATTTATCAAAGATGTCCAGGAAGGTGAAATATCAAATCTTAGGAAATAACTTAAAACTGTTTTATTTCCTAGGATGATTTACGAACATAAGATCAGTAAATATAATAATCGTGGTCTCAGGACAAAACATGATGTTCTAATAAATAAGAACAAGAACTAGTAAGAAAACAGAAGAAAACTCTGATGGGTGTACATACACATGTATATATATGTGTAGTGTGACCTAAGTGTAAGTAGAAGTAGCAAGACGTACCTGTTATTTTGCTTGGTAATGAGAAAGAAAAGACACTAGCAATCCTACTATTGTGTAGAACAATTACAGTTCATCAGTCTTGGACTGAACACAACGACTCAAGGCTGAGGGACTGATTACCTCAAACTCCTTCTCATCTTCCACCATTTATTTCTGTATCGGACTGAGGAAGCGACCTGATGAGAAAAGTTTCCACAAAAAAGATTCCCAAATATTGCAAAAAGCGTCTAATGTTGCTGTCAATGTTGCTGTCAATGTTGCTGTCAATGTTGCTGTCAATGTTGCTGTCAATGTTTGCTGTCAATGTTGCTGTCAATGTTGCTGTCAATGTTGCTGTCAATGTTGCTGTCAATGTTGCTGTCAATGTTTGCTGTAAATGTTTGCTGTCAATGTTTGCTGTCAATGTTGCTGTCAATGTTGCTGTCAATGTTGCTGTTAATGTTGCTGTCAATGTTGCTGTCAATGTTGCTGTCAATGTTGCTGTCAATGTTGCTGTCAATGTTTGCTGTAAATGTTTGCTGTCAATGTTGCTGTCAATGTTGCTGTCAATGTTTGCTGTCAGTGTTGCTGTCAATGTTGCTGTCAATGTTGCTGTTAATGTTGCTGTCAATGTTTGCTGTCAATGTTTGCTGTCAATGTTGCTGTTAATGTTGCTGTCAATGTTGCTGTCAATGTTGCTGTCAATGTTGCTGTCAATGTTGCTGTCAATGTTGCTGTCAATGTTGCTGTTAATGTTGCTGTCAATGTTGCTGTCAATGTTGCTGTCAATGTTGCTGTCAATGTTGCTGTCAATGTTTGCTGTCAATGTTGCTGTCAATGTTGCTGTCAATGTTGCTGTTAATGTTGCTGTTAATGTTGCTGTCAATGTTGCTGTCAATGTTGCTGTCAATGTTGCTGTCAATGTTGCTGTCAATGTTGCTGTCAATGTTGCTGTCAATGTTGCTGTCAATGTTGCTGTCAATGTTGCTGTCAATGTTTGCTGTCAATGTTGCTGTCAATGTTTGCTGTCAATGTTTGCTGTCAATGTTGCTGTCAATGTTGCTGTCAATGTTGCTGTCAATGTTGCTGTCAATGTTGCTGTTAATGTTGCTGTTAATGTTGCTGTCAATGTTGCTGTCAATGTTGCTGTCAATGTTGCTGTCAATGTTGCTGTCAATGTTGCTGTCAATGTTTGCTGTCAATGTTGCTGTCAATGTTTGCTGTCAATGTTGCTGTCAATGTTTGCTGTCAATGTTGCTGTCAATGTTGCTGTCAATGTTTGCTGTCAATGTTTGCTGTCAATGTTGCTGTCAATGTTTGCTGTCAATGTTTGCTGTCAATGTTGCTGTCAATGTTTGCTGTCAATGTTTGCTGTCCGAGTTTTAAGATCATAACCTTGACCACAAAGATGAGTGTATGGAGAGCCACTTGAGGTTTGATTCTGATTTGTTGTGAAACGTTTTTTGTAATAAATGTCCTGGCGGGAGATTCATCTGTAAAAACTTGCATTTGTGATAAGATAAGATAAGATAAGATAAGATTTCGTTCGGATTTTTAACCCCGGAGGGTTAGCCACCCAGGATAACCCAAGAAAGTCAGTGCGTCATCGAGGACTGTCTAACTTATTTCCATTGGGGTGCTTAATCTTGTCCCCCAGGATGCGACCCACACCAGTCGACTAACACCCAGGTACCTATTTGCTGCTAGGTGAACAGGACAACAGGTGTAAGGAAACGTGTCGAAATGTTTCCACCCGCCGGGAATCGAACCCGGGCCCTCCGTGTGTGAAGCGGGAGCTTTAGCCACCAGGCCACCGGGTCACAGTGGTGGCCCATGCTAACCTCCCTATAGTGTATAAATATACCTAGTTGGATGAATCTTATTGTAGCCAGCTAGCCCAGTGGCTTACACACTGGCATGGAGTTTTACGACTCACTTTCCATGAGTTCGATCCCCACCCGCACTGTGGTTAACATTCGAATAATGTTTCTGTCACCCCAATTTCACTGGCATTGCTGCAGCCCTCTCGATGCTGCTGTTTACAACCCTCTGAATAAAGTGTGAAGAAAGATTGATAAGATGGGCTATGAGAGAGCTATGACCACACGTCCAGCATGGCTGATCTCAAGGCTTTTGACTCAGCTCATGCAGTGAATGTAATAATAATAATAATAAGAATAATAATAATAATAATAAATCTTTGTTTACTACAAGTACATGTACGAGGTATACAGATCTAGCTGACATCAGTGACATACTACTATATAGAAAGCCAATTGTTATGCTGAGTATTTTGGGCAAATTAGGTCAGTTTTTGTCCCGTGTAAGCCTCTTGGTCGTGCGGACTTCAGAGCGTGTGGTCTATATCCCTGGCACCCTCAATGTGTGCTTAAAAACATTCGTGTAATCCTGACAATTATTAGCATAAGAAAATCGAGTCCTGACCTTTTAAAATATCTGTGTCTTGTGTCAGGCACATTAATACCAGTTAAAAAAATATTGAACCTGTTGGTAGTGTAACACTGGCAGATCATGAAGCAAATCAAGCAGCTTCAACAAGTATTAAATCAACACAAAAAAAATGCATCTCCTTCACAAAGTGAAGAGTGAGACGCGGAAGACTCTGCCATTCCCTGACATTAATTACAGTGATCTTTCAACCCAAGACTCAGAAGACTCATCAGTGTTGCCAGACATCAAGAGACGAGACAATGTTCTTTTCTGCTTCTACATTGATACACTTCCTTATCAAGAAATAGAATGAAAATGTGCAATACAGTGACTGGAACAACACAAAAATAACCCGCACTTCTGACGACGTTGAGGTCGGACTTGGAGCATTAACTAGTGACACAAAGGTCTGTATGATAAGTTAATATTTCAAGTTTGAGTCTCCTAATTCCTAATTAAAATAATGAAGGGTTAAGAATAGCCTTAGCTTGCTACCACCTGCAGCTCACAAGACTGCCATCCCCACCAGCCCCACTGGGGCGAGGCAGATGGCAGACCAGTAGCCTAGCTTCTCCCTGGCTAGGCTGGGGAACAATTGGTCCCAAAGGTGAGGGGGTATTTGTACCTCCTCCCGTGGGGAACTTAGGTCTCGAGACACTCCCCAGATAAGGAGCCAAGGTCGGGTCACCACTCTTGGACAAAACCCAGACCGGGACAGTACCGGCGAATAAAAAGAAAAATGAAGGGTTAGAAGATGGTCACTACGGTGTTGCTTAAGATGCTGGAAATTCTTGATCTTGACACAATACCCAATACTGTGTAAAATAAGCGAAACATTGTGAATAAACTTGAACTTATAGATACTGTGACTAGAACTAATAGATACTGTGACTAGGCCTTATAGATACTGTGACTAGAACTTATAGATACTGTGACTAGAACTAATAGATACTGTGACTAGGCCTTATAGATTCTGTGACTAGAACTTACACTGTAACTAGAACCTACAAATACTGTGACTTAAACTTATAGACACTGTGGCTAAACTTATAGACACTGTGACTTAAACTTATAGACACTGTGACTTAAACTTATAGACACTGTGACTTAAACTTATAGACACTGTGACTTAAACTTATATACACTGTGACTTAAACTTATAGACACTGTGAGGGGACAGATTTATTCTGAAAAAAAAAACACAGGACTGTTTACCGCACATTAATATTTTATTTATTTGTTTCTTTTTGACTGACCACATCCGCCCCAGAGTGAAGGCAACTGCGAATCATTTTTTTCAGTACTCCATAAAAACAGTAATAGCGAGTTTTTATTTATTAAATTTTGGTCAGGACACGTGACACTGATCTGACTTTGTTCAATGTGAATATACAAATCTATCGGTATTTTTTTTGAAGTTTAATGCATGTTCGTCTCAGCAGCCTCGCTGTAATGTATGCATATATGTATGAATGCATATGTGTATGAATGCATGCACGATTATGTGTATGTTTGCATGAATGTATTCTTGTATGAGTCTATGTATATGTATGTTGTATGTATTTATGTTTGCATGTCTGTATTTATATATGTATATAGGTAGGTATGTATACATATATATGTATATATGTATGTAGGGTTGCATATACGTATATATGCACGTACGTATATACCTAGGTATATATGTATGCATGCATGTTGGTATATACGTATGCATGTATATATATATATATATATATATATATATATATATATATATATATATATATATATATATATATATATATATATATATATATATATATATATATATATATATATGCAATAAGATCACAGTAAACAGGTGATTTCAGAATATGCAAAACAACCACTGTGAAAGAATAGAGAAATTCCAAGCGCATTCGTGACTACTCACATTATCAAGGAACAATGAAAGTAATGCATCAAAGGAAGGCATATAAAGGGTCTAGACCACACCTCACTATCACATCCCACAACAAAGGAACACCTGACGCACGACTTATAAGAAAGGGAACACTGCAGCAGGCCCGCCGGCCCAACTAGACAGGTCCTTCACACAACCCACCAACAAACTATTCTACCCAAGAATTAAGAGTTTTAAAATTTATTATTTGTCCAATGTATTATTAAATTCTTCCCAAATTCTATTAATTATAAATGGATCTAATTTATATAAACCAAAGGAAATATTCATATTATTGTCAAAACTGCTTTTTATGAAACAAGATTCAATTATATTCCTGTCGACCATGGACTTGCTTGATACTACTTTCTCAACTTTTTGAAAATCAATTCCCCTCAAGGAAGGTTCCTTGATGCTGGTGAGGGGCTCTTGATTTAGGGAATTGGATCTGTGCTCCAGTTCCCCGAATTAAGCCTGAATGCCTTCCACATCCCCCCCAGGCGCTGTATAATCCTCCGGGTTTAGCGCTTCCCCCTTGATTATAATAATAATAATAATAATAATTGAAAATCAATTGGATGGTTAAAATCTCTCACATGAATAAATAGAGCATTGGAATCTTGTCCAGTTCTAATGCTATATTTATGTTGTTTTAATCTTAGTTCGAGATTTTTACCAGTTTGACCGTAATAAACTTTATCGCAAATTTTACAAGGAATCTTATAGACATATCCGTCAGCATTTTGTGGGGAATTCTTTATCAAAAGTTTTTTTACTGTATCAAAATTTTTAAATACAACTTTGATATTAAAAGTCTTAAGAAGAGAAGGCATATCAACCAAGTTTTCATGGTAAGGGAGAACCAACATATTTTTAGTTGAATAAGGTTGGTTGTCCCTTTTTGGATTGTAAAAAGTATTTCTAGTAATTTTAAAAGATTTATCAATTACGTTTCTTGGGTATTTCAAATCATTAGCTATTTCATAAATTTTGGATATTTCTTCATCTATGAACTCTGGACTACAAATACGTAAAGCTCTCAAAAACACTGATGAGAAAACAGACAGTTTAACTCTATTATTCTTCACTGTTCCCTCTCTTATGAGTCGTGCGTCAGGTGTTGCTTTGTTGTGGGATGTGATAGTGAGGTGTGGTCTAGACCCTTTATATGCCTTCCTTTGATGCATTACTTTCATTGCTCCTTGATAAAGTGAGTAGTCACGAAAGCGCTTAGAATTTCTTTCACAATGGTTGTTTTGCATGTATATATATATATATATAATATATATGCATGTATATGTAGGTATGTATGCATGTATATATGGTATATATAGGTGGTGTGTATGTATGCATACATGTATATATGTATGTATGTAACATTTTGTGTGCATGAATGTATGCATTTACGTAAGTACGTATGTATATATGTATACATATATTAAACCTTGCTCAGAAGGATAGTAAAATAATGCTATAAGAATTTACTCTTTATTACTTTACAGAGGAGTGAGTTTCATCTCCATCTACCACCACCAACAGCTAACTGTCTCAGCTAACAAGGTCTTCTAAATAACTCTCAGCTAACATTATTTGGTCAGCTATCCAGTGAGGCTAACAATGCCAGCTAAGAGTGACGTCACAAGCCGCCACACAGCTGACCTCTACTATGATATGAGTCCTGATATGTACACCACAACTTCTTTGTTTACAGTCGAGTTACACACGTGGCTTTGTAAACAGCATTTTTAATCATTGTTTACGGTAGAGCTACACATGGAGCATTGTTTGTAAACACAGTTATTTAACCTCCTTTGTTTACATCAGAGCTACACTCGGGGCATTGTTTGTAAACAGTTTTTTTTACCACCATTTCATCGATAAGTCTTTTGCAAATTGCTTTTCCCTTATTTATTTCTGCGTCGTTCTTTCCATCATGACTTAAAAAACTGTTCTACACTTACTGTTAGTATATAATAATTACCTTGAAGGAGGAAGCAACGCCTTCTGAAGTTAAAAATGTTCATATATGTATATATATATATATATATATATATATATATATATATATATATATATATATATATATATATATATATATATATATATATATATATATATATATCCAGTAAGACTTCCACGGTGCGTCACTTAATTATTT
>NC_091320.1:21995435-22097935 GCF_038502225.1 Cherax quadricarinatus | reverse complement strand
TGGCATTCAGCCTATGGCAAGGGAGGATGTGTGGCACTCAGCCTATGGCAAGGGAGGGGGTGTGGCACTCAGCCTATGGCAGGGAGGATGCGGCACTCAGCTTATGGCAGGGAGGGAGGTGTGGCACACAGCCTATGTCATGGTAGGAGGGAATTGCACTCAGCCTATGGCAAGGTAGGGAGTGTGGCACTCAGCCTATGGCAAGCGACGGAGTGTGGCACTCAGTCTATGGCAGGGAGCGGGGTGGCACTCAGCCAATGGCAGGCACACAGCGGGTTAGCGGGGCAGACCAGCGGTGGGTGTGGAGGCAGGTCAGGCGGTCTGGCCCCGCGGGGCGGTACCCGGGGTGGCAGGTCACCAAGAGGGTGGCCCCGATGGGGTAGCGTGGGCGGCGGGGCGACACCCGTCCGTGCTGGGGCTCCCCGGGGTGGGGACACGACTCTACACCTGGGGGAGTGGGGAGAGAGAGAGAGAGAGAGAGAGAGAGAGAGAGAGAGAGAGAGAGAGAGACGGGGGGGAGGGGGAGTGGAAGGGTACGTCAGCATCAAAATAAAAATATTACATTTGCATAATTTCTAGTTATTCAAAATTTCTCGCTCAATAAACATGAAAAAATATATACAATTAAGTTATTTCTTGTTATTCATTTTTATCTCAATAGACACTACAATATTTCAACTATGTTATTATAGCCATGAAAACTTTCACATTTAATAGGTATCTATCTGTATAATATATATATATATATATATATATATATATATATATATATATATATATATATATATATATATATATATATATATATATATATATATATATATATATATATATACACACACACACAAAGTGGTCACTTTATTAGGTACACCTGTATACCTGCTCAATAATGCAAAGATCTAATCAACCAATCACGTGACAGCACCTCAGTGCCTAAAAGCACACAGACATAGTCAAGAGGTTCAGTTGTTGTTCAGCCCAAACATCAGAATGGTGAAGCAATGTGACCTAAGTGACTTTGACTGTGGAATGATTGTTGATGCCAGACAGACGAGGCTATGTTTGAGTATCTCAGAAACTGATGATCTCCTGGGATTTTCACACACAACAGTTTCTGGACTTTACTGAGAATGATGTGAAATACACAAAACATCCTGTGTGTTGTACAAGAATGGTATACAATACCGACAAGATGAAATTAAGACACATGCGCAACATCTGGGTATCTTTATTGTAGACGTTTCGCCATCCAGTGGCTTTATCAATACAAATTCCAGGACATGACTTGAAGACAGTAGAACAATGTACAGAAGATGAGGTGATCAGTCCCTCAACCTAGCAGTAGGTGCGAAGAACACCGTAGTCGTGGAGATTCTGAAGCAGAAGCAAGGCGCCTGACGCTTATATACTAACGTCAGGTGGAATGGGACGGGTAGCAGACGAGGGCATAGTCACTGGTAGGCGGGATTCCCCAGTGGAAGTAGGTCCTACTTCTTACTACTTCCACTGGGGAATCCCGCCTACCAGTGACTATGCCCTCGTCTGCTTCCCGTCCCATTTTCACCTGACGTTAGTATATAAGCGCCAGGCTCCTTGCTTCTGCTTCAGAATCTCCACGACTACGGTGTTCTTCGCACCTACTCCAAGGTTGAGGGACTGATCACCTCATCTTCTGTACATTGTTCTACTGTCTTCAAGTCATGTCCTGGAATTTGTATTGATAAAGCCACTGGATGGCAAAACGTCTACAATAAAGATACCCAGATGTAGCGCATGTGTCTTAATTTCATCCTGTGTGTGGCAGTTCTGTGGCTGAAAACGCCTTGTTAATGAAGAACTCAAGCTATTCTGGAGGCCAAGATGAGATCTGCCCATTACTAGAAGAGTGTACCTAATAAGTGGTCACTGACTGCATATATATCTTTATCTATCTATCTAATGAGCATCAAAGACTCACAGGTGGGTGGCGGGTGAGACCAGGTTCCGTCAGAAGTACAGAAGGAGAGTGGGTGGCCGCGCACCACGTAGCCAGGGGAACAGGTGAAGGTGAGGGCCTCTCCTACCCTCCTGGACGACCCACCCCCTACCACCTGGCCGTGCTCAGGCCACGACACACCCTGGCACACCACCTCTGTCACCACATCACCGAGAATTATAGTCACCATACCATAGCTGCAAACAACTTACAGCTATTGTTGAAAATGGCATAAAATATTGACAAATTGAAGATTAAGACACATGTGCAACAGTTGGGTATCTTTATTGATTAAACGTTTCACCTACACAGTGGGCTTCTTCAGTGAAATACAAAGGGAGCAGTAGTAATGAAATAAAGATGGTGTAATCAGTCAGTCCCTCAGAAGAGTTCAGCTCCATGGAGCTGGTGCACTTGTGTCTCAATCTTCAACTTACAGCTAACCCGCTGACTGGTAACCAAATTTGGCGATGCGTTTTGATCTCTCCTGGACTTAATGATGATCCGGGGCAACGCTTCGGTCCCTCCTGGATATGATAACAGTCCAGGGATATCATCTTTGGATCCTCCTCTCGTGGACTCGATAACGTTCCAGGAGAGATCTCAACGTCGCAAAATTTCATCTCCACTTTCAGTGTTAAAAATGCAAGATAAACACTGCAGTAAATATTATCATATAACAAATTATATGATGGATTATATAATAGATTATCTGAATTATCATGAATTTCATGAGAACTATAATGAAGTACCGTATTTTCCTGCATATAAGGCGCACGACAGACTTATAAACCCGTAATCGTATTCAAGGGCTAATTACCCTGGCCTTGAGCATATAAGGCGCAGGGTGATTTTCCAAGATCTTTTCTGAAGGGAATAAAGCGCGCCTTATATGCCGGAAAATACGGAATTTGAGCTAAGGAACACCACTAACTTAAATCAGCTCCTGTTGTTTAGAGATTGTAAATAGTCTTGTGTTGTCGCGTGAATGAAGGAGATGAATGTAAGAGGAAGAAAAAGGTGGTTAATGAGAGGGGAGTTGTGAATGTAAGAGGGAAGAGGATATTTAATGAGAGGGGGTTAATGTAGAAGAGAGAATAGAGCATAAGAGGAAGTGAATGTAGACGAAGGGAATATACTAGTTATGGAGTGTTGGAGAATGGAGAAAGTGAGAGAGAGAGAGAGAGAGAGAGAGAGAGAGAGAGAGAGAGAGAGAGAGAGAGAGAGAGAGAGAGAGAGAGAAAGAGTAAAAACAAATTGGAAGGAGAGTGATTAAGGAGATGAATGATAAATATGAGAAGATTAAACATACGAGAAAACATTTAACAACAACAAAAAAAGAGAAATAAACAGAGGGAGCCTTTGCAGCAATGAACGACTGTTTGCACATAAAGGTTAAAATTGCACACAGATGACCACAGCTCATATTTTATAGACCTGAAATAGATTAAAAAATAGAATAAACTGAGGAAAAAAAATATCACAAGTAGCGTGAAGATAAAGTTTTTTTTTTAACAGATCTGTTAATAACTTTATTATTTACGATGCAATCCGTCACTCTGGAGAATAAAACTGTTCGTGTGGGAAGCCTTAAGCCCGTAAGGGGTCACACAGTGCCTGAGTAAGTAATCAGATTTGATCCGAGGAAGGGGAGGGGCAACTCCAGTCCCTTGAATCAAGAGCTCTTCAAGTTGGGAATTCTGTGGGACAACACTGTGGGATAACACTGTATAATAACACCAAAGTTATCTTCTGACAACTGATAATCAGCCAGTACACCTTATCATGTGTGATACCCTCGTGATAACCTGCTTATGTGTCTAGTACACCTGGTTATCTTATGCACTTCACTCCTGATAACCAATTTGTGTGTCTAGTACACACATTCCTGTTAACCAACAGACGGCAAGTCTTGCATAACTCTACCTCTGCTGACTAACAGGGATGGCAACCATACTATAAACACTGGTATAAGAAACTAACAGGGATGGCAACCATACTGTAAACGCTGGTGTTGGACACACAACTCTCCTTGTACCTGTACAATTCACACTGTACCGAATCTTCCTCTAGGGATGCACTGGCAATTAGATACCTCGTCTGGGCCACTGCTGGGAGTCATGGTCCGTGCTGGAGGGTCCTTAAACGAGCACTTATTACGTTGCACTTAAACCACTTAAACCACAAGAGTGTTAACTTAGTAGGCTCCTTGGGATTGATACCAAGGAGTGAGTTCAGCATCGTGCTGTATATACTGAGGCTACTTGTAAATACGTAACTTTCTCATTGATCTAGTTACTAAAAAAGTTACGTCCTCGAGTGAAATTGATGAATACATGACGTCCTTTCCCTGGCTGTGTACATTGATGTATGTACGTGTGCATGACGTCCTCTCCTGGGTGTGTACTTTGTTATAAGTATTTCTGGTTCGGTTCTCGTAAAAAAAAATAAGCAAACTGACGCCGTCCAGGGCATTCAAAAGTGCGTTTAATATGGCCTCCAAGGATCTAAATAGCAAAAAGAAGGTCACATAGCCTTTTATGGGTTATCTTAAGTAATTTACACGTATGTAATTTTGTAAGACAAATATAATCATCAAAAAAATGATGTGTACCTAAATGAACTTACTTGTTTGCTTGCTTATTTACTTGCTTACTTACTTACTTGATTACTTATTTACTTGCTTACTGACTGATTACTTACTTGCACACTGACTTATTTACTTGCTTACTGACTGATTACTTGCACACTGACTTATTTACTTGCTTACTGACTGACTTACTTTATTACTGACTGATTACTTACTTGCATACTTACTTATTTACTTGCTTACTGAATCACTTACTTACAGTAGTGTGCATATTAACTGGGACAGTAATAATGAAACAAAACATTTATTTGGAAAATTAATGTTTATTTGGAAAATACGCAGCAGTGATGTGACAGATACTTGATTTAATAAAAATTATGACTACCCTTGCTTCTATAAGCATTGCTACACGCTGCGGCTTAGAATCAACCAATATTGAACACATTTTGGCAAATTTCTCGTCCTAATATCAGTAGGAATTATCTTCTCAGTAGAACAGTCCTGTTTCGCGATCCTGCGTTTTGTTATTGCCCATAGGTTCTCAATTTGGTTGAAGTAAGGAGAATTTCCAGGCTAATTTTGAACGCTTATACCACTGTCTTCGAAGAATGTTAGCATTTTTCTGGAAGTGTGGCATGGTACAAGATCCTGCTGGAAAATGCCTTCTCCATCAGGAAAGTCTCTATCCACAATAAGAAGCATGTTAGTTGCCAGGATTGCCTTGTATTTGTCACTGTTCATCGTTCCCTCAACCATAACAAGCCGTCCAGGGCCTTTAAACAGTAAAACTATCCCCAAACATCTTAGATGGGTGTTTTGGGGCTTGTCGAATGTGTCCATTCCGGGGAGGTTCGCTTTTACTCCGTCTCACTGCTACTGAGCTCGTCCCATTAACTTCAAAATACACCTCTTCTGAAAATATAACTTTTCTCTATTCATCTGTCGTCCGTCCCTGATGAACGAGTGCCCACCGCAACCTTCTTCTCTTCATAACAGCAGTCGATAATTGTTTCTTTACTGGCGTTCTGGCAGTTCTGCTGACTTTATGGAGCCTTCGTCGAATAGTTGAAGAATCAGCGTTTACGCCAGCTGAAGACAAATCTCTTTTTAGATCTTTGCTGGTTTTCTTGGGATCCTTCACACTTTTTTACGATAACCTTGTCATCGTGAGGTGTTGTCTTGCGTTTTCTTCCAAATCCTTCTCGACGCAGCGCTCCACAATCACCAGTGTCGTCAACTCTCTTCAGAATCCGACCAAAAGTTGCCTTTGCTAGGCTCAAATTTTCGGCGATCTGTCTGATACTCAAATCAGCATATTTTCTAAGAGCTACAATACTTGCACGCTTCCTAGGTGTAACATCCATCACGAATTTCACCAGTAATGATGAACTGAATGGAAGAATTTGGCGAAACCACATTCATTCACGGAGCTTGCCTCTTCAAGGGGGGCTCCTTGGCGTGGTGAAGAGGCTCTTGGTCTGAGGAATTAGACCTATCGGTCTTCTTCCTCAGACCGAACCTAATTACCCCCCAATCTCCCCTCCCCTATCCCATCCTCCCCATCCTCCCCTTTTTCCTTTCCTCCTCCTCCTCCCCACTCCTCCCTTTTGCCCTTCCTCTTTTTGTCCTTTGGGATTTCTCCCACAGGCGTGCTAGTTCCTAGGTAGGGGAAAGGACACCGGGGTCCATCCCATTCCGTTGAGGTTTCTTGGCGGTGGCGTAGTTTGCCGTGGAATCTGGATTGCCTAGGGATGTCCCGATCCCTCTCCGGTATCCCGGAGTAGCTTTGGGTGTCTTTTGGGCGACGGGTGTATCTCTGGAAGCCACCTTTCGGATTCCGGGGGTGGTGGCTGAAGGAGGTATGCTTTGTGGCGGATATCCGGCCGCCCTCTCTTTTGTCCACCGAGGTAGCTCGGCAGATGTGAGGTTGCTATCCCAGATTGCTGGTTTACTGGCATGAAGGGTAGGGTATGGCACGGGTTCCATGCTGCATCTGCGCTACTAGCGGTGTCGAGTCCTCTTGGGCGCGGAGGGAGATTTCTGGCCCTTTCATTCCTCCTAGGAACTATCCCTCCCCGGTCCCCCCTTTTTTTTTCTTTTTTTTATTTTTATTTTCTTTTCTTCTTTCTTTTTTTTTCTTAAAAACAAAAAGAAAGAAGTAACCTAACCATGGCAGCCCTAGTCCATGAACCTGGTACCCCCGGGCCCCTTCTTGATACCGCACCCCGTTCTGACCCTGCCTCGTCTTTGGACCACTCTTCAGACATTCCTCATGCCTCTGTACCTATTGCCGGTGCTGTTTCCTCACCCGCTTCAGGTACTGAGGCCTCGACTGACTCCTTCGATTTATCAGACCTTCGCTCTCCTCTGACTATGCTTCCGGCCTCTCCCTCTACGGTGCGGCAATTTTCAAATCGCCGACCCGTTCCACGTCGGACCAACTCTGGTCCCACGCCTAAACGTCAACGACAATTACCTGCTGATGATACTTCTCCACCTTCACCTTCTCGTTCTTCTCAGAAACGATCGACACGTCCTTCACTACCTTTCCACGCTCAGTTTCAGACTGAACAGTGGACTAAATTCTTCACTTTACGACCAACTTCCTCTACTGCCTATCTTTCTGACCATAGTATTGGCAAGGCACTCCTACGCCATGTTGGTAAAGATATTTCTTTTCATGCTCTTAAGAGCGGTACGCGCATCATTACCGTACAGAATGCTACCCAGGCTCGTGAGCTCTCTCGTCTTTCCCATATAGATACTGTTCCTGTCACCCTTGAAAAACATCATTCCCTCAATTCTTGTAGTGGTACCGTTATTCTGCCCCATACCATAGTTCAACAAAATTTCCAGACATGTGGCACCGACATTCTAGAACAGCTGGAACTCCAAGATCTCCCAATCCTCAAGGTAGACACTTACGTTCTTCCTGCCCGTGGGCGGAGACGATACCCTAGCAATGTGGCTCGTTTAACTTTTGACAGCCGAGAACTCCCATCCTCAGTTTATATAGCAGGACATCGGTTACAAGTTCGAAAGGTGATCCCTACACCACAACAGTGTAGAAATTGCTGGCGATTTGGCCATCCAGCGAAATATTGCAGATCTATCGCCGAATGCCCAGTCTGTGGTGCCGATGACCATTCTAATACGTCTTGCAATCGATCTCCCTCTTGCCTTAACTGTCATGAGGCTCACCCTTCGTACTCTCGCCGTTGTCAGGTCTATTTAAACGAGCGGGAAATCCGTTACCTCAAAGAGACAGAAGGTCTCCCTTATGCCATGGCAGTTTCTCATCTCCGCCTCCAAGGGAGACTCCCACGTGTTTCTTATTCCCGTGTTTCAAAACGTCCCCCCACTTCTGGTATCCCATCTTCTACACCCACCTCTGTAGTTACCTCTCCCATAATCACTCCTGTATCTAATCCTTTTGCTGTCCTCGGCTCAGACGTCCCTACTTCAACGCCTCAGTCTAATCTCGCTTCTTCGAGTTCTCTCTTACAAGCCTCGGTATCGACGAGACCTCGTACGACACCTCTTCCCAATCGTCCCTCTACTTCTCAAAAGTCAAAAAAAGGTCCGGTAACACCTCCTACCCATCTTCCACCTCCTCATTTTACCCTCCCTGTCTCTGTCCCTAGTTCTTCCCCTCTCACTGGCTCAGTTACAAGTGCAGAGGTTCACCCTCCTCCTCGTAATGTACCTTCCTCCCCTGTTCCCTCCCAAGTTTCTTCCTCTTCTGCCACCTCCCAGGTTCCTGTCTCTTCTGTCCCCTGCCACGCTTCTCCAGTTCCCTCCACCCTTTCGCCCCCCCCTACCTTGGTACAGTCCAATACAGTTCCAATCTTTACTCATCCTCCCCCTACCATTCCCAATATTGTCTCCCATACGACATCTCTGAATTCCGAAACACTTGAAGCAATCTCTGAATATATTGCAGAGACCAAACCATCAATGGACACTGATCCACCTTCCGCTCTTTCTCTCTCCTCTGCTCCATCTGCGCAACTCCTTTCTTCACAGCGCACCGTTCCTTCGCTGCTTGAACATTTTCCACTGCCTCCGCATGTGGACTTTTCTAACCCTTCTAGTCCGTAGGACCCCTTACCTGCGGATTTCAAGTATCTTTATCATTGCCAATCATGGCCTTTTTACAGTGGAATATACGCGGCCTCAGGGGTAATCGGGGTGAGCTTCAGATGTTACTCTCCCAGTTTGCCCCTGTTGGTGTTTGCTTACAGGAACCAAAATTACACTCTGCTGTTATTTCTCACATCTCAGGCTATAATTTATTGTATTCTTCAGATCCTTTTCCTGATGGGACCTTTAATGAAAGTGCCCTTCTTCTCCGCACTGATATTCCGTACCATCAGCTATTTGTTCATACTTCGCTGCATTACACAGCAGCCCGTATCCACTTACATAGGTGGTATACGCTCTGTTCTTTATATCTCTCTCCTTCTCGGGCATTATCTATTCCGGATTTTGCCTTCCTTGTTTCGTCATTACCGCCACCGATTCTGTTACTTGGTGATTTTAATGCCCACCATTTCCTCTGGGGAGGGTCTCACTGTGATTCCCGAGGAATTCAGTTAGAGGCTTTTCTTGCCACCCACCCCCTCCATGTTTTAAATACAGGTACTCACACCCATTTTGATCCTCGGACTCATACTCTCTCTTGCATCGATCTCTCAGTTTGCTCTTCCTCCGCCGCATTAGACTTTACTTGGTCTGTTCTCCCGGACTTACATGACAGTGATCATTTTCCAATCATTCTTACTTCCCCTTCATATTCGCCACCTCTTCGCACCCCACGCTGGCAATTTAATCGGGCAAATTGGAACCTTTACTCACACCTGACTGTTTTTAAAGAGGTTCCTTCTTCGTCCTCCATCGATGAGCTTTTACACCTCTTCTCGTCCTCCATTTTCACCGCAGCTTCTCATTCTATACCCCAAACTTCGGGCAGGCATTCTCAGAAATGCGTGCCTTGGTGGTCTCCTGCTTGTGCTCGTGCAGTACGTTTGAAACGCGCTGCATGGGGCAGGTACCGGTACAATAGAACCACAGAGCGACTCCTTGATTTTAAACAGAAGCGTGCGATCGCTCGCCGTGTCATCCGTGACGCTAAACGCACTTGCTGGCGAGATTATGTCTCCACCATCACCTCTGCTTCCTCTATGAGTGCAGTCTGGAAAAAAGTACGAAAACTGAGTGGTAAATATTCTCCTGACCCGGCTCCTGTTCTGCGGGTTGCCGGTGTTGATATAGCAAACCCACTAGATGTTGCCAATGAAATTGGCAATCATCTGGTCCGTATTTCTCAGGGACTCCATCTATGCCCCTCATTTCTTTCCTCAAAGTCTGCCAGAGAGTTAGCACCCTTGGACTTTTCTTCTCTCAGAGAAGAACAGTATAATGTGCCTTTTACACTTCAAGAACTGGAGGCAACACTCTCAGCTTGTCGATCATCGGCAGCTGGGCCCGACGACATTCATATTCGTATGCTACAACATTTACATCAGTCAGCCCTTGCAGTCCTATTACGCCTTTACAATCTTATTTGGTCACAAGGAGTTCTTCCACAGCTGTGGAAATCCGCCATTGTTCTCCCTTTCCGCAAACCAGGCACTACGGGACATGAACCCTCCCACTATCGTCCCATTGCTCTTACCAGTGCAGTTTGCAAAGTAATGGAACGTCTAGTAAATAGACGTTTAGTGTGGTATTTAGAGACACACAACAGTCTCTCCACTCGTCAATATGGCTTTCGTAAGGGACGTTCTACCATAGACCCCTTACTGCGCTTGGATACGTATGTTCGTAATGCCTTTGCGAATAACCACTCAGTTATTGCCATATTTTTTGACCTTGAGAAGGCATATGACACAACTTGGAGGTATAATATTTTAGCCCAAGCCCACTCCTTAGGCCTTCGAGGCAATCTACCATCCTTCCTTAAGAACTTTTTAACTGACAGGCATTTCCGTGTTCGGGTTAATAATGTGCTCTCCCCGGACTTTATCCAAGCTGAAGGTGTCCCCCAGGGATGTGTTCTGAGCACAACACTTTTTCTCCTTGCTATTAATGATTTGGCCTCTAGTCTTCCATCAAATATTTGGTCATCACTCTATGTTGATGACTTCGCTATTGCCTGTGCAGGCGCTGACTGTCACCTCCTTACAGTTTCTCTCCAGCATGCAGTCGACCGTGTTTCCAATTGGGCCACCACACATGGGTTTAAATTTTCCAGCACTAAAACCCACCAAATCACTTTCACTAGACGCTCTGTCATCTCCGATCATCCTTTGTACCTCTATGGCTCACGTATCCCTGAACGTGATACAGTCAAGTTTCTGGGCCTCCTCTTTGATCGTAGGTTATCCTGGAAACCTCACATTACCTCTCTGAAGGCAACTTGTCACAGCCGGCTGAACCTTCTTAAAACCCTTGCTCATCTTTCGTGGGGAGCTGATCGTCGAACCCTCCTTCACCTACATTCCACCCTTATTTTATCGAAACTTGATTATGGTGACCAGATCTATTCAGCGGCATCTCCTGCTACTCTCTCTAGCCTTAACCCCATTCATCACCAAGGATTACGTTTATGCCTTGGTGCTTTTCGCTCTTCCCCTGTCGAAAGCCTCTATGCAGAAGCGAACGTTCCATCCTTATCCGATCGCCGTGATGCCCATTGCCTGCGCTACTATGTACGCTCTCATGATCTCCGCAATCCTTCCATTTATAGAATGGTCACTGATATTAGTAGACATTCTTTATTTGTTCGCCGCCCCTGCTTACTCCGTCCCTTCTCTCTTCGCCTTCATTCGCTCTTGTCTTCTCTTCAACTACCACCTTTCTATGTACATGTAGCATCTCACTTTTCCCTACCCCCCTGGGAAGTTCCAGCTGTTCGAGTCTGTTCTTTCTCCCTCCCTTGCTCGAAAGCCCAACTGTCTACGGTCGCTTCCCGCTCTCTTTTTCTTGACCACTTTCACTCTCATTCTCATGCCATTGCTGTGTACACAGATGGCTCTAAGTCTTCTGACGGCGTAGGATTCGCAGCAGTGTTTCCGGACAGCGTCGTACAAGGGCATTTACTATCTTCAGCTAGTATTTTTACTGCTGAATTATATGCCATCCTTACAGCACTTATCCGTATTGCATCTATGCCTGTGTCATCATTTGTGGTTGTCTCAGACTCCCTTAGTGCTTTACAGGCTATACAAAAATTTGATACACCTCACCCCTTAGTCCTCCGTATCCAACTTTGGCTACGCCGCATCTTTACTAAGCATAAAGATATTGTTTTTTGTTGGGTCCCTGGTCATGTTGACGTACAGGGCAATGAACAGGCAGACACTGCTGCGCGGTCAGCAGTACATGACCTACCAGTTTCTTATAGAGGTATTCCATGTACGGACTATTTTGCTGTAATATCTTCCCACCTTCACACCCGTTGGCAACAACGTTGGTCTACTATGCTCGGCAACAAACTTCAGTCTATTAAACCGAGTATAGGTTACTGGCCGTCTTCTTATCACCAGTGTCGAGGTTGGGAGACTACTCTCTCCCGTCTTCGCATTGGCCATACTCGTCTTACTCATGGATATCTCATGGAGAGGCGTCTTGCTCCTCTCTGTGAGAATTGCCAAGCTCCATTATCAGTCAGCCACATTCTGTTGGACTGCCCACTTTATCAACGAGCACGCAGAATTTACCTCTGTCGTCGTCTTCGCCCCGCTGCTCTCTCTTTACCTTCCCTTCTCGCTGATGGACCCACCTTTCATCCGGACTCTCTCATTGACTTTTTGACAACGACTGACTTACTTCACAAATTCTGATACTTTCAGCCCTTTCTACTTGAATCTCTTGCTACCCTCTACCCCCGTACTATCCCCTGCCCCGCTGTTTTCTGTAACCTGCTGATCATCCCCCCTCCCTTCTGCCATCCAATTCCCTTGCTTCCTTCCCTACCCTGCAGCGCTGTATAGCCCTTGTGGCTTAGCGCTTCTTTTTGATTATAATAATAATCACGGAGCTTGCTTGCAGGAATAACCTTACAGAACAACAGCTGTTGTAGCACTGACGAGAGTGGCAGGGTAACACCACAGCTGGATGGTTGCCAGAAGTCGGTAACAAACTCTTCTGAAAAGAACCAAATTACGACCTACTAAATCAACTCGGTCCGGAGTCTAATATTAAAGTGTATGTTAATGAGGGCCAGTCAATGAGGGGTGGCACTGTGTTGGGTTGGCACTGAGCTAAGCTGGCATTGTGTTGCGCTGGCACTGTGTTGGGATGGTATTGTTGGGATGGTACTGTGCTGGGCTGGCACTGTGTTGGACTGGCACTGTGTTGGGCTGGCACTGTGTTGGGCTGGCACTGTGTTGGGATGGCACAGCGTTTTGATGGTATTGTGCTGGCTGGTACTGTGTTGAGCTGGCACTGTGTTGGGCTGGTACTGTGCTGGGGTGGCACTGTGTTGGATTGGCACTGTGTTGGGCTGGCACTGTGTTGGGTTGGCTCTGTGTTGGGCTGGTACTGTGTTGGGCTGGCACTGTGTTGGGCTGGAACTGTGTTGGGATGGCACAGTGTTTTGATGGTATTATGCTGGCTGGTACTGTGTTGGGTTGGCACTGTGTTGAGCTGGTACTGTGCTGGGCTGGCACTGTGTTGGGATGGCACTGTGTTGAGCTGGCACTGTGTTGGGCTGGCACTGTGTTGGGCTGGTACTGTGTTGGGCTGGCACTGTGTTGGGCTGGTACTGTGTTGGGATGGCACTGGGTTCGGATGGTACTGTGTTGGGATAGCACTGTGTTGGGATGGTATTGTGTTGGGATGGTACTGTGTTGAGATGGTACTGTGTTGGGCTGGTACTTGTCTTGGGATGGTACTGTGTTGGGATGGTACTGTGCTGGGATGGTACTGTGTTGGGATGGCACTGTGTTGGGATGGTACTGTGCTGGGATGGTACTGTGTTGGGATAGCACTGCGTTGAGATGGTACTGTGTTGGGCTAGCACTGTGTTGGGATGGTACTGTGTTGGGCTGGTACTGTGTTGGGCTGGTACTGTGTTGGGATAGCACTGTGTTGGGATGGTACTGTGATGGGATTGTAGTGTGCTGGACTGGCACTGTTTTGGGATGGTACTGTGTTGGACTGGCACTGTGTTGGGATAGCACTGTGTTGGGATGGTACTGTGTTGGGTTGTTATGGTAGTTCCACTGGTACTGTGTTGGGTTGTTATGGTACTGTGTTGGGATGTAACTGTATTGGGATGGTACTGTGATGGGATAGCACTGTGGTGGGATAGTACTGTGTTGGGACGGTACTGTGTTGGGATGGTACTGTGTTGGGATGGTATTGTGTTGGAATGGTACTGTGTTGTGCTGGCACTCTGTTGGGATGGTACTGTGTTGGGATGGTACTGTGTTGGGATGGTACTGTGATGGGATAGCACTGTGTTGGATTGTACTGTGTTGGGATGGTACTGTGTTGTTATGGTACTGTGTTGGGATGGTACTGTGATGGGACTGTACTGTGTTGGGATGGTACTGTGTTGGGATGGAACTGTGCAGAGATGGTAATGTGTTGGGATGGTTCTGTTTTGGGATGGCACCTGCCCACAGTCTCTCTGCCTAACAAGAGAGGACAATGACTCTCGTCTCCATCACTTCCCCCAGAGGGAAGAAGAAGTGACAAGATCTTCCCCTCCTCCGGGTTCCTTGAGCCCTCTCCTAGCAGGCGGAGAGGGGAGGGGGCTCACATAACAATGAGGGGTTCCCCCACACCTGAGCTGGTGTGAGGGAACCCTTCTTAAGAAGGGTTCACCTTCTTCAACACTCGTGACAAGGTTCATCTCCATCGTCCTCCTTCTTTGTTTCGTAAGAGTCAAATTTTAAGGAAGCTAACTTCTTTACATCATAAAATTTATTTGTGTATTTTTATTTATATATATCTCATTGTTTAATAAATAAATCTAAATATATGTATTTTCCCACCGAGGAACCATCACTCATACACAATCATTGTCTTCGCAGAGGCGCACAGATACGACAGTTTAGACGTCCCTCCAAACTGCCGATATCCAAAACCCCTCCTTTAAAGTGCAGGCATTGTACTTCCCATTTCCAGGCCTCAAGTCCAGCTAACCGGTTTCCCTGAATCCCTCCACAAAATATTACCCTGCTCACACTCTAAGTGTTCCTCAGGTTCAAAAAGCCATTCGTCTCCATTCACTCCTATCTAACACGTTCACGCATGCTTGCTGGAAGTTCAAACCCCTCGCCTACAAAACCTCCTTTACCACCTCCCTTCAACCTTTTCGGGGTCTACCCCTACCCCGCCTTCCTTCCCCTACAGATTTATACGTTCTCCATGTCATTCTACTTTGTTCCATTCTCTCTAAATGACCAAACCACCTCAACAACCCCTCTCAGCCCTCTGACTAATACTTTTAGTAACTCCACACCTCCTCCTAATTTCCACGCTACGAATTCCCTGCATAATATTTACACCACACATTGCCCTTAGACAGGACATCTCCACTGTCTCCAGCCGCCTCTTCGCTGCAGCATTTACAACCCAAGCTTCGCACCCATATATGAGTGTTGGTACCACTATACTCTTATACATTCCCCTCTTCACCTCCATGGATCAAGTTTTTTAGTCTCCACAGACACCCCAACGCACCATTCACCTTTTCTCCTTCGATTCTAAGGTTAACCTCATCCTACATAAACCCATCCGCTGACACGTCAACTCCCAAATATCTGAAAATATTCACTTCTTCCGTACTCCTTCCCTCCAATGTGACATCCAATTTTTCTTTATTTAAATCATTTAATACCCTCATCACTAACCTATGCAATTTTTCTTTAGAATCTCCCATAAGCACTGTATCATCAGCAAAAAGTGTGTCAACTCCCATTTTGTATTTGATTCCCCATAATTTAATCCCACCGCTCTCCCGAACACCCTAGCATTTACTTCTTTTACAACCCCATCTATAAATATATTAAACAACCATGGTGACATTACACATCCCTGTCTAAGACCTACTTTTACCGGGAAGTAGTCTCCCTCTCTTCTACACACCCTAACCTGAGCCTCACTATCCTCAAAAAAAGTCTTTACAGCATTTAATAACTTACCACCTATTCCATATACTTGCAACATCTGCCACATTGCTCCTCTATCCACTCTATCATATGCCTTTTCTAAATCCATAAATGCAATGAAAACTTCCCTACCTTTATCTAAATATTGTTCACATATATGCTTCAATATAAACACTTGATCTACACATCCCCTACCCACTCTGAAACCTCCTTGTTCATCCACAATCCTACATTCTGTCTTAACTCTAAATATTTCAACCTATTCCCCTATAATTTTTACAATCTCTTTTGTTCCCTTTCACCTTATATAAAGGAATTATACACCCTCTCTGACAATCTCTCTTTCATACATTCATTAAACAAAAATACCAACCACTCCAACACTATATCCCCTTCCCTGATTTTAATAGTTCTGTCATGATCCAGTCAGTTCCAGCTGCTTTACCCCCTTTCATTCTACATAATGTCTCACGCACCTCCCCCAGACTCACATCCTGCTCTTCTTCACTCCTAAAAGATGGTATACCTCCCTGGACAGTGCATGAAATTACCGCATCCCTTTCTTCATCGACATTTAAAAGTTCCTTAAAATGTTCCCACATCTACCCAATATCTCCATGTCCCCATCTACTCACTCTGACTGACAAATCCTGACCTTCCTAGGCTTCCTTAACTTGTTTATCTCACTCGAAATTTTTTTCTTATTCTCAGAAAAATTTCTTGACAGTGCCTCTCCCACTCTATCATCTGCTCTCCTTTTGCACTCTCTCACCACTCTCTTCACCTTTCTTTTACTATCCATATACTCTTTTCTTTTTATAACACTTCAGCTTCGTAAAAGCCTCATATATATATATATACATACATATTTATCTATATATATATAAATATATATATATATATATATATATATATATATATATATATATATATATATATATATATATATATATATATATATATATATATATATATATATATATATAAGACACAAAGGCAACAGTTAGGCAACTTTATTCCGAAACGTTTCGCCTACACAGTAGGCTTCTTCAGTGGAATACAGAAAATAGGCAGGAACAGTAGAGATGTGAAGACGATGTAATCAGTCCATCACCCTTGAAGTCGTAGAATTTGAGGTTGTCAGTCCCTCAGCCTGGAGAGTTCAGTTCCATAGTCCTGACTATGGAACTGAACTCTCCAGGCTGAGGGACTGACAACCTCAAATTCTACGACTTCAAGGGTGATGGACTGATTACATCGTCTTCACATCTCTACTGTTCCTGCCTATTTTCTGTATTCGACTGAAGAAGCCTACTGTGTAGGCGAAACGTTTCGGAATAAAGTTGCCTAACTGTTGCCTTTGTGTCTTACCTACAAACCTGTCGGTATTTTATACCATTTTGATGTTCATATATATATATATATATATATATATATATATATATATATATATATATATATATATATATATATATATATATATATCAACAGAAAAAGAGTGATAGAGCAATTAGAATTAGAGAATGAGGGGAGAGGACACGAAGCGGGAATGAAGAGAGAGACAAACAGAACACAAAAGAAGACAACACTTGTCATGATTGATGTCATACTTGAGAGAGAACACTGGTGAAGCACCAGCTGTGTGTACACCAGCTGTGTGTACACCAGCTGTGTGTACACCAGCTGTGTGTACACCAGCTGTGTGTACACCAGCTGTGTGTACACAGCTGTATATAGACCAGGTGTGTGTATACCAGGTGTGATGGAGTACTTGGACATTTCAGTACTGTCAGTCTGAGCTGGAAGACTTCAGTAGTGTCAGCCTGAGCTGGAAGACTTCAGTAGTGTCAGCCTGAGCTGGAAGACTTCAGTAGTGTCAGTCTGAGCTGGAAGACTTCAGTAGTGTCAGTCTGAGCTGGGAGACTTCAGTAGTGTCAGCCTGAGCTGGAAGACTTCAGTAGTGTCAGTCTGAGCTGGAAGACTTCAGTAGTGTCAGTCTGAGCTGGAAGACTTCAGTAGTGTCAGCCTGAGCTGGGAGACTTCAGTAGTGTCAGTCTGAGCTGGAAGACTTCAGTAGTGTCAGTCTGAGCTGGGAGACTTCAGTAGTGTCAGCCTGAGCTGGAAGACTTCAGTAGTGTCAGTCTGAGCTGGAAGACTTCAGTAGTGTCAGTCTGAGCTGGAAGACTTCAGTAGTGTCAGCCTGAGCTGGAAGACTTCAGTAGTGTCAGTCTGAGCTGGAAGACTTCAGTAGTGTCAGTCTGAGCTGGAAGACTTCAGTAGTGTCAGTCTGAGCTGGAAGACTTCAGTAGTGTCAGTCTGAGCTGGAAGACTTCAGTAGTGTCAGTCTGAGCTGGAAGACTTCAGTAGTGTCAGTCTGAGCTGGAAGACTTCAGTAGTGTCAGTCTGAGCTGGAAGACTTCAGTAGTGTCAGTCTGAGCTGGAAGACTTCAGTAGTGTCAGTCTGAGCTGAGCTTCAGTAGTGACAGTCTGACTTCAGTAGTGTCAGTCTGAGCTGGAAGACTTCAGTAGTGTCAGTCTGAGCTGGAGGACTTCAGTAGTGTCAGTCTGAGCTGGAGGACTTCAGTAGTGACAGTCTGAGCTGGAGGACTTCAGTAGTGTTAGTCTGAGCTGGAAGACTTCAGTAGTGTCAGTCTGAGCTGGAGGACTTCAGTAGTGTCAGTCTGAGCTGGAGACTTCAGTAGTGTCAGTCTGAGCTGGGAGACTTCAGTAGTGTCAGTCTGAGCTGGGAGACTTCAGTAGTATCAGACTGAGCTGGAGACTTCAGTAGTGTCAGTCTGAGCTGGAAGACTTCAGTAGTGTCAGTCTGAGCTGGAGACTTCAGTAGTGTCAGTCTGAGCTGGAAGACTTCAGTAGTGTCAGTCTGAGCTGGAGACTTCAGTAGTGTCAGTCTGAGCTGGAAGACTTCAGTAGTGTCAGTCTGAGCTGGAGGACTTGAGTCGGGTCAGTCTGAGCTGGATAGGACTTCAGTAGTGTCAGTCTGAGCTGGAGGACTTCAGTAGTGTCAGTCTGAGCTGGAGGACTTCAGTAGTGTCAGTCTGAGCTGGAGGACTTCAGTAGTGTCAGTCTGAGCTGGAGACTTCAGTAGTGTCAGTCTGAGCTGGGAGACTTCAGTAGTGTCAGTCTGAGCTGGGAGACTTCAGTAGTATCAGACTGAGCTGGAGACTTCAGTAGTGTCAGTCTAAGCTGGAGACTTCAGTAGTGTCAGTCTGAGCTGGAGGACTTCAGTAGTGTCAGTCTGAGCTGGAGGACTTCAGTAGTGTCAGTCTGAGCTGGAGACTTCAGTAGTGTCAGTCTGAGCTGGAGAGTTCAGTAGTGTCAGTCTGAGCTGGAGGACTTCATTAGTGTCAGTCTGAGCTGGAGACTTCAGTAGTGTCAGTCTGAGCTGGGAGATTTCAGTAGTGTCAGTCTGAGCTGGAGGACTTCAGTAGTGTCAGTCTGAGCTGGAGACTTCAGTAGTGTCAGTCTGAGCTGGGAGACTTCAGTAGTGTCAGTCTGAGCTGGGAGACTTCAGTAGTGTCAGTCTGAGCTGGGAGACTTCAGTAGTGTTAGTCTGAGCTGGGAGACTTCAGTAGTGTCAGTCTGAGCTGGGAGACTTCAGTAGTGTCAGTCTGAGCTGGGAGACTTCAGTAGTGTCAGTCTGAGCTGGGAGACTTCAGTAGTGTCAGTCTGAGCTGGGAGACTTCAGTAGTGTTAGTCTGAGCTGGGAAACTTCAGCAGTGTCAGACCGAGCTGGAAGACTTCAGTAGTGTTAGTCTGAGGTGGGAGACTTCAGTAATTTCAGTCTGAGCTGGGAGACTTCAGTAGTTTCAATCTGAGCTGGAGACTTCAGTAGTGTCAGTCTGAGCTGGAGGACTTCAGTAGTGACAGTCTGAGCTGGAGGACTTCAGTAGTGTTAGTCTGAGCTGGAAGACTTCAGTAGTGTCAGTCTGAGCTGGAGGACTTCAGTAGTGTCAGTCTGAGCTGGAGACTTCAGTAGTGTCAGTCTGAGCTGGAGGACTTCAGTAGTGTCAGTCTGAGCTGGAAGACTTCAGTAGTGTCAGTCTGAGCTGGGAGACTTCAGTAGTGTCAGTCTGAGCTGGAGACTTCAGTAGTGTCAGTCTGAGCTGGAGGACTTCAGTAGTGTCAGTCTGAGCTGGGAGACATCAGTAGTGTCAGTCTGAGCTGGAGACGTCAGTAGTGTCAGTCTGAGCTGGGAGACTTCAGTAGTGTCAGTCTGAGCTGGAGACTTCAGTAGTGTCAGTCTGAGCTGGAAGACTTCAGTAGTGTCAGTCTGAGCTGGAGGACTTCAGTAGTGTCAGTCTGAGCTGGAGGACTTCAGTAGTGTCAGTCTGAGCTGGAGGACTTCAGTAGTGTCAGTCTGAGCTATAGGACTTCAGTAGTGTCAGTCTGAGCTGGAGGACTTCAGTAGTGTCAGTCTGAGCTGGAGGACTTCAGTAGTGTCAGTCTGAGCTGGAGGACTTCAGTAGTGTCAGTCTGAGCTGGGAGACTTCAGTAGTGTCAGTCTGAGCTGGGAGACTTCAGTAGTGTCAGTCTGAGCTGGGAGACTTCAGTAGTGTCAGACTGAGCTGGAGACTTCAGTAGTGTCAGTCTAAGCTGGAGACTTCAGTAGTGTCAGTCTGAGCTGGAGGACTTCAGTAGTGTCAGTCTGAGCTGGAGGACTTCAGTAGTGTCAGTCTGAGCTGGAGACTTCAGTAGTGTCAGTCTGAGCTGGAGAGTTCAGTAGTGTCAGTCTGAGCTGGAGGACTTCATTAGTGTCAGTCTGAGCTGGAGACTTCAGTAGTGTCAGTCTGAGCTGGGAGATTTCAGTAGTATCAGTCTGAGCTGGAGGACTTCAGTAGTGTCAGTCTGAGCTGGAGACTTCAGTAGTGTCAGTCTGAGCTGGGAGACTTCAGTAGTGTCAGTCTGAGCTGGGAGACTTCAGTAGTGTCAGTCTGAGCTGGGAGACTTCAGTAGTGTTAGTCTGAGCTGGGAGACTTCAGTAGTGTCAGTCTGAGCTGGGAGACTTCAGTAGTGTCAGTCTGAGCTGGGAGACTTCAGTAGTGTCAGTCTGAGCTGGGAGACTTCAGTAGTGTCAGTCTGAGCTGGGAGACTTCAGTAGTGTTAGTCTGAGCTGGGAAACTTCAGCAGTGTCAGACCGAGCTGGAAGACTTCAGTAGTGTTAGTCTGAGGTGGGAGACTTCAGTAATTTCAGTCTGAGCTGGGAGACTTCAGTAGTTTCAATCTGAGCTGGAGACTTCAGTAGTGTCAGTCTGAGCTGGAGACTTCAGTAGTGTCAGTCTGAGCTGGAGACTTCAGTAGTGTCAGTCTGAACTGGAGACTTCAGTAGTGTCAGTCTGAGCTGGGAGACTTCAGTAGTGTCAGTATGAGCTGGGAGACTTCAGTAGTGTCAGTCTGAGCTGGGAGACTTCAGTAGTGTCAGTCTGAGCTGGGAGACTTCAGTAGTGTCAGTCTGAGCTGGGAGACTTCAGTAGTGTCAGTATGAGCTGGGAGACTTCAGTAGTGTCAGTCTGAGCTAGGAGACCAGTAGTGTCAGTCTGAGCTGGGAGACTTCAGTAGTGTCAGTCTGAGCTGGGAGACTTCAGTAGTGTCAGTCTGAGCTGGAGACTTCAGTAGTGTCAGTCTGAGCTGGAGACTTCAGTAGTGTCTGTCTGAGCTGGAGACTTCAGTAGTGTCAGTCTGAGCTGGAGACTTCAGTAGTGTCAGTCTGAGCTGGAGACTTCAGTAGTGTCAGTCTGAGCTGGAGACTTCAGTAGTGTCAGTCTGAGCTGGGAGACTTCAGTAGTGTCAGTCTGAGCTGGGAGACTTCAGTAGTGTCAGTCTGAGCTGGGAGACTTCAGTAGTGTCAGTCTGAGCTGGGAGACTTCAGTAGTGTCAGTATGAGCTGGGAGACTTCAGTAGTGTCAGTCTGAGCTGGGAGACTTCAGTAGTGTCAGTCTGAGCTGGGAGACTTCAGTAGTGTCAGTCTGAGCTGGGAGACTTCAGTAGTTTCAGTCTGAGCTGGAAGACTTCAGTAGTGTCAGTCTGAGCTGGAAGACTTCAGTAGTGTCAGTCTGAGCTGGGAGACTTCAGTAGTGTCAGTCTGAGCTGGAGACTTCAGTAGTGTCAGTCCGAGCTGGGAGACTTCAGTAGTGTCAGTCTGAGCTGGAGGACTTCAGTAGTGTCAGTCTGAGCTGGAAGACTTCAGTAGTGTCAGTCTGAGCTGGAAGACTTCAGTAGTGTCAGTCTGAGCTGGAGGACTTCAGTAGTGTCAGTCTGAGCTGGAAGACTTCAGTATTGTTAGTCTGAGCTGGGAGACTTCAGTAGTGTCAGTCTGAGCTGGAAGACTTCAGTAGTGTCAGTCTGAGCTGGAAGACTTCAGTAGTGTTAGTCTGAGCTGGGAGACTTCAGTAGTGTCAGTCTGAGCTGGAAGACTTCAGTAGTGTCAGTCTGGGCTGGGAGACTTCAGTAGTGCCAGTCTGAGCTGGGAGACTTCAGTAGTGTCAGTCTGAGCTGGAAGACTTCAGTAGTGTCAGTCTGAGCTGGGAGACTTCAGTAGTGTCAGTCCGAGCTGGGAGACTTCAGTAGTGTCAGTCTGAGCTGGAAGACTTCAGTAGTGTCAGTCTGAGCTGGAAGACTTCAGTAGTGTCAGTCTGAGCTGGAGGACTTCTGTAGTGTCAGTCTGAGCTGGAAGACTTCAGTAGTGTCAGTCTGAGCTGGGAGACTTCAGTAGTGTCAGTCTGAGCTGGAGACTTCAGTAGTGTCAGTCTGAGCTGGGAGACTTCAGTAGTGTCAGTCTGAGCTGGAAGACTTCAGTAGTGTCAGTCTGAGCTGGAAGACTTCAGTAGTGTCAGTCTGAGCTGGAAGACTTCAGTAGTGTCAGTCTGAGCTGGGAGACTTCAGTAGTGTCAGTCTGAGCTGGGAGACTTCAGTAGTGTCAGTCTGAGCTGGAAGACTTCAGTAGTGTCAGTCTGAGCTGGGAGACTTCAGTAGTGTCAGTCTGAGCTAGAAGACTTCGGTAGTGTTAGTCTGAGCTGGGAGACTTCAGTAGTGTCAGTCTGAGCTGGGAGACTTCAGTAGTGTCAGTCTGAGCTGGGAAACTTCAGCAGTGTCAGTCCGAGCTGGGAGACTTCAGTAGTGTCAGTCTGAGCTGGGAGACTTCAGTAGTGTCAGTCTGAGCTGGGAAACTTCAGTAGTGTCAGTCTGAGCTGGGAGACTTCAGTAGTGTCAGTCTGAGGTGGGAGACTTCAGTAGTGTCAGTCTGAGCTGGGAGACTTAAGTAGTGTCAGTCTGAGCTGGGAGACTTCAGTAGTGTCAGTCTGAGCTGGAGACTTCAGTAGTGTCAGTCTGAGCTGGGAGACTTCAGTAGTGTTAGTCTGAGGTGGGAGACTTAAGTAGTGTCAGTCTGAGCTGGGAGACTTCAGTAGTGTCAGTCTGAGCTGGGAGACTTCAGTAGTGTCAGTCTGAGCTGGAGACTTCAGTAGTGTCAGTCTGAGCTGGGAGACTTCAGTAGTGTCAGCCTGAGCTGGAAGACTTCAGTAGTGTCAGTCTGAGCTGGAAGACTTCAGTAGTGTCAGTCTGAGCTGGAAGACTTCAGTAGTGTCAGCCTGAGCTGGAAGACTTCCGTAGTGTCAATCTGAGCTGGAAGACTTCAGTAGTGTCAGTCTGAGCTGGGAGACTTCAGTAGTGTCAGTCTGAGCTGGGAGACTTCAGTAGTGTCAGTCTGAGCTGGGAGACTTCAGTAGTGTCAGTCTGAGCTGGGAGACTTCAGTAGTGTCAGTCTGAGCTGGGAGACTTCAGTAGTGTCAGTCTGAGCTGGGAGACTTCAGTAGTGTCAGTCTGAGCTGGGAGACTTCAGTAGTGTCAGTCTGAGCTGGGAGACTTCAGTAGTGTCAGTCTGAGCTGGGAGACTTCAGTAGTGTCAGTCTGAGCTGGGAGACTTCAGTAGTGTCAGTCTGAGCTGGGAGACTTCAGTAGTGTCAGTCTGAGCTGGGAGACTTCAGTAGTGTCAGTCTGAGCTGAGAGACTTCAGTTGTATCAGTCTGAGCTGGAAGACTTCAGTAGTGTCAGTCTGAGCTGGGAGACTTCAGTAGTGTCAGTCTGAGCTGGGAGACTTCAGTAGTGTCAGTCCGAGCTGAGAGACTTCAGTTGTATCAGTCTGAGCTGGAAGACTTCAGTAGTGTCAGTCTGAGCTGGGAGACTTCAGTAGTGTCAGTCCGAGCTGAGAGACTTCAGTTGTATCAGTCTGAGCTGGAAGACTTCAGTTGTATCAGTCTGAGCTGGGAGACTTCAGTAGTGTCAGTCTGAGCTGGGAGACTTCAGTAGTGTCAGTCTGAGCTGGGAGACTTCAGTAGTGTCAGTCTGAGCTGGGAGACTTCAGTAGTGTCAGTCCGAGCTGAGAGACTTCAGTAGTGTCAGTCTGGAAGACTTCAGTAGTGTCATGAGCTGGCAGACTTCAGTAGTGTCAGTCTGAGCTGGAAGACTTCAGTAGTGTCAGTCTGAGCTGGGAGACTTCAGTAGTGTCAGTCTGAGCTGGGAGACTTCAGTAGTGTCAGTCTGAGCTGGGAGACTTCAGTAGTGTCAGTCTGAGCTGGGAGACTTCAGTAGTGTCAGTCTGAGCTGGGAGACTTCAGTAGTGTCAGTCTGAGCTGGGAGACTTCAGTAGTGTCAGTCTGAGCTGGAAGACTTCAGTAGTGTCAGTCTGAGCTGGGAGACTTCAGTAGTGTCAGTCTGAGCTGGAAGACTTCAGTAGTGTCAGTCTGAGCTGGGAGACTTCAGTAGTGTCAGTCTGAGCTGGGAGACTTCAGTAGTGTCAGTTTGAGCTGGGAGATTTCAGTAGTGCCAGTTTGAGCTGCGAGACCTCAGTAGTGTCAGTCTGAGCTGGGAGACGTCAGTAACGTGAGTCTGAGCTGGAAACTTCAGTAGTGTCAGTATGAGCTGGGAGGCTTCAGTAGTGTCATTCTGAGCTGGGAGACTTCAGTAGTGTCAGTCTGAGCTGGAAGACTTCAGCAGTGTCAGTCTGAGCTGGAAGACTTCAGTACTGTCAGCCTGAGCTGGGAGACTTCAGTAGTGTCAGCCTGAGCTGGAAGACTTCAGTAGTGTCAGTCTGAGCTGGAAGACTTCAGTAGTGTCAGTCTGAGCTGGAAGACTTCAGTAGTGTCAGTCTGAGCTGGAAGACTTCAGTAGTGTCAGTCTGAGCTGGGAGACTTCAGTAGTGTCAGTCTGAGCTGGAAGACTTCAGTAGTGTCAGTCTGAGCTGGGAGACTTCAGTAGTGTCAGTCTGAGCTGGGAGACTTCAGTAGTGTCAGTATGAGCTGGGAGACTTCAGTAGTGTCAGCCTGAGCTGGAAGACTTCAGTAGTGTCATTCTGAGCTGGGAGACTTCAGTAGTGTCATTCTGAGCTGAGAGACTTCAGTAGTGTCAGCCTGAGTTGGAAGACTTCAGTAGTGTCAGTCTGAGCAGGGAGACTTCAGTAGTGTCAGTCTGAGCTGGAAGACTTCAGTAGTGTCATTCTGAGCTGGGAGACTTCAGTAGTGTCAGCCTTAGCTGGGAGACTTCAGTAGTGTCAGTCTGAGCTGGAAGACTTCAGTACTGTCAGCCTGAGCTGGAAGACTTCAGTAGTGTCAGTCTGAGCTGGAAGACTTCAGTACTGTCAGCCTGAGCTGGAAGACTTCAGTACTGTCAGCCTAAGCTGGGAGACTTCAGTAGTGTCAGTCTGAGCTGGAAGACTTCAGTACTGTCAGCCTGAGCTGGGAGACTTCAGTAGTGTCAGCCTGAGCTGGGAGACTTCAGTAGTGTCAGCCTGAGCTGGAAGACTTCAGTAGTGTCATTCTGAGCTGGGAGACTTCAGTAGTGTCATTCTGAGATGGGAGACTTCAGTAGTGTCAGCCTGAGTTGGAAGACTTCAGTAGTGTCAGTCTGAGCAGGGAGACTTCAGTAGTGTCAGTCTGAGCTGGAAGACTTCAGTAGTGTCAGTCTGAGCTGGGAGACTTCAGTAGTGTCAGCCTGAGCTGGAAGACTTCAGTAGTGTCAGTCTGAGCTGGAAGACTTCAGTAGTGTCAGTCTGAGCTGGAAGACTTCAGTAGTGTCAGCCTGAGCTGGAAGACTTCAGTAGTGTCAGTCTGAGCTGGAAGACTTCAGTAGTGTCAGTCTGAACTGGAAGACTTCAGTAGTGTCAGTCTGAGCTGGAAGACTTCAGCCAGTGTCAGCCTGAGCTGGGAGACTTCAGTAGTGTCAGTCTGAGCAGGGAGACTTCAGTAGTGTCAGTCTGAGCTGGAAGACTTCAGTAGTGTCAGCCTGAGCTGGGAGACTTCAGTAGTGTCAGTCTGAGCTGGAAGACTTCAGTAGTGTCAGTCTGAGCTGGGAGACTTCAGTAGTGTCAGCCTGAGCTGGAAGACTTCAGTAGTGTCAGTCTGAGCTGGAAGACTTCAGTAGTGTCAGTCTGAGCTGGAAGACTTCAGTAGTGTCAGCCTCTGCTGGAAGACTTCAGTAGTGTCAATCTGAGCTGGAAGACTTCAGTAGTGTCAGTCTGAGCTGGAAGACTTCAGTACTGTCAGTCTGAGCTGGAAGACTTCAGTAGTGTCAGTCTGAGCTGGAAGACTTCAGTAGTGTCAGTCTGAGCTGGAAGACTTCAGTAGTGTCAGTCTGAGCTGGAAGACTTCAGTAGTGTCAGTCTGAGCTGGGAGACTTCAGTAGTGTCAGTCTGAGCTGGAAGACTTCAGTAGTGTCAGTCTGAGCTGGAAGACTTCAGCAGTGTCAGCCTGAGTTGGGAGACTTCAGTAGTGTCAGTCTGAGCTGGAAGACTTCAGTAGTGTCAGTCTGAGCTGGAAGACTTCAGTAGTGTCAGCCTGAGCTGGAAGACTTCAGTAGTGTCAGCCTGAGCTGGAAGACTTCAGTAGTGTCAGCCTGAGCTGGAAGACTTCAGTAGTGTCAGCCTGAGCTGGAAGACTTCAGTAGTGTCAGCCTGAGCTGGAAGACTTCAGTAGTGTCAGCCTGAGCTGGAAGACTTCAGTAGTGTCAGTCTGAGCTGGAAGACTTCAGTAGTGTCAGCCTGAGCTGGAAGACTTCAGTAGTGTCAGCCTGAGCTGGAAGACTTCAGTAGTGTCAGTCTGAGCTGGAAGACTTCAGTAGTGTCAGTCTGAGCTGGAAGACTTCAGTAGTGTCAGCCTGAGCTGGAAGACTTCAGTAGTGTCAGCCTGAGCTGGAAGACTTCAGTAGTGTCAGCCTGAGCTGGAAGACTTCAGTAGTGTCAGCCTGAGCTGGAAGACTTCAGTAGTGTCAGCCTGAGCTGGAAGACTTCAGTAGTGTCAGCCTGAGCTGGAAGACTTCAGTAGTGTCAGTCTGAGCTGGAAGACTTCAGTAGTGTCAGTCTGAGCTGGAAGACTTCAGTAGTGTCAGTCTGAGCTGGAAGACTTCAGTAGTGTCAGCCTGAGCTGGAA
Organism: Cherax quadricarinatus; assembly: GCF_038502225.1. Classification (NCBI taxonomy): domain Eukaryota; kingdom Metazoa; phylum Arthropoda; class Malacostraca; order Decapoda; family Parastacidae; genus Cherax; species Cherax quadricarinatus. The sequence goes on along the minus strand of NC_091320.1, from coordinate 22,070,809 downwards.
GACTTCAGTAGTGTCAGTCTGAGCTGGAAGACTTCAGTAGTGTCAGTCTGAGCTGGAAGACTTCAGTAGTGTCAGCCTGAGCTGGAAGACTTCAGTAGTGTCAGCCTGAGCTGGAAGACTTCAGTAGTGTCAGCCTGAGCTGGGAGACTTCAGTAGTGTCAGTCTGAGCTGGAAGACTTCAGTAGTGTCAGCCTGAGCTGGAAGACTTCAGTAGTGTCAGCCTGAGCTGGAAGACTTCAGTAGTGTCAGCCTGAGCTGGAAGACTTCAGTAGTGTCAGTCTGAGCTGGAAGACTTCAGTAGTGTCAGCCTGAGCTGGAAGACTTCAGTAGTGTCAGCCTGAGCTGGAAGACTTCAGCAGTGTCAGTCTGAGCTGGGAGACTTCAGTAGTGTCAGTCTCAGCTGGAAGACTTCAGTAGTGTCATTCTGAGCTGGAAGACTTCAGTAGTGTCAGCCTGAGCTGGAAGACTTCAGTAGTGTCAGCCTGAGCTGGGAGACTTCAGTAGTGTCAGTCTGAGCTGGGAGACTTCAGTAGTGTCAGTCTGAGCTGGAAGACTTCAGTAGTGTCAGTCTGAGCTGGAAGACTTCAGTAGTGTCAGTCTGAGCTGGAAGACTTCAGTAGTGTCAGCCTGAGCTGGAAGACTTCAGTAGTGTCAGCCTGAGCTGGAAGACTTCAGTAGTGTCAGTCTGAGCTTGGAGACTTCAGTAGTGTTAGTCTGAGCTGGAAGACTTCAGTAGTGTCAGTCTGAGCTGGAAGACTTCAGTAGTGTCAGTCTGAGCTGGAAGACTTCAGTGCTGTCAGCCTGAGCTGGAAGACTTCAGTAGTGTCAGCCTGAGCTGGGAGACTTCAGTAGTGTCATTCTGAGCTGGGAGACTTCAGTAGTGTCAGTCTGACCTGGAAGACTTCAGTAGTGTCAGCCTGAGCTGGGAGACTTCAGTAGTGTCAGTCTGAGCTGGGAGACTTCAGTAGTGTCAGCCTGAGCTGGAAGACTTCAGTAGTGTCAGCCTGAGCTGGGAGACTTCAGTAGTGTCAGCCTGAGCTGGAAGACTTCAGTAGTGTCAGTCTGAGCTGGAAGACTTCAGTAGTGTCAGCCTGAGCTGGAAGACTTCAGTAGTGTCAGTCTGAGCTGGAAGACTTCAGTAGTGTCAGTCTGAGCTGGAAGACTTCAGTAGTGTCAGTCTGAGCTGGAAGACTTCAGTAGTGTCAGCCTGAGCTGGAAGACTTCAGTAGTGTCAGTCTGAGCTTGGAGACTTCAGTAGTGTCAGTCTGAGGTGGAAGACTTCAGTAGTGTCAGTCTGAGCTGGAAGACTTCAGCAGTGTCAGCCTGAGCTGGGAGACTTCAGTAGTGTCAGTCTGAGCTGGAAGACTTCAGTAGTGTCAGTCTGAGCTGGAAGACTTCAGCAGTGTCAGCCTGAGCTGGGAGACTTCAGTAGTGTCAGTCTGAGCTGGAAGACTTCAGTAGTGTCAGTCTGAGCTGGAAGACTTCAGTAGTGTCAGTCTGAGCTGGAAGACTTCAGTAGTGTCAGCCTGAGCTGGGAGACTTCAGTAGTGTCAGTCTGAGCTGGAAGACTTCAGTAGTGTCAGTCTGAGCTGGAAGACTTCAGTAGTGTCAGTCTGAGCTGGAAGACTTCAGTAGTGTCAGTCTGAGCTGGGAGACTTCAGTAGTGTCAGCCTGAGCTGGAAGACTTCAGTAGTGTCAGTCTGAGCTGGAAGACTTCAGTAGTGTCAGCCTGAGCTGGGAGACTTCAGCAGTGTCAGCCTGAGCTGGGAGACTTCAGTAGTGTCAGCCTGAGCTGGAAGACTTCAGTAGTGTCAGTCTGAGCTGGAAGACTTCAGTAGTGTCAGCCTGAGCTGGGAGACTTCAGCAGTGTCAGCCTGAGCTGGGAGACTTCAGTAGTGTCAGTCTGAGCTGGAAGACTTCAGTAGTGTCAGTCTGAGATGGAAGACTTCAGTAGTGTCAACCTGAGCTGGGAGACTTCAGTAGTGTCAGCCTGAGCAGGGAGACTTCAGTAGTGTCAGTCTGAGCTGGAAGACTTCAGTAGTGTCAGCCTGAGCTGGGAGACTTCAGCAGTGTCAGCATGAGCTGGAAGACTTCAGTAGTGTCAATCTGAGCTGGAAGACTTCAGTAGTGTCAGCCTGAGCTGGAAGACTTCAGTAGTGTCAGCCTGAGCTGGAAGACTTCAGTAGTCTCATGAAGTAGGGAGAGGGGTGAAATACCATGATTCTGGTGAAGGGTTCTTGGTCCAAGGAATCAGAGCTACCCTTTACCATTCTCTGAGAGGAGAGGGGGGAGCTGTAGGGACCCTTGGATTTAGAACTTTTCAATATATTTAATACTAAGAGTGCCATGTGAGCGTCGCCTTGATCACAAGGTGCACTAACTCTGCTACCCTCACCTACCTTGACAGAGGGGCACGATGTGGACACTGAACTTGACAGGTAGGCACGGGGCGAGCAGTGACCTTGACGGATGGGCACTGACCTTGATGGATGGGAAATGACCTTGACAGGTGTGCATGGCGTGGGCACTGTCCTTGACAAGTAGGCACGTGGTGGGCACTGACTTTGACAGGTAGGCACCGGGTGGACAATGCCCTTGGCAGGTAGGCACGATGTTGGCACTGATTTTGGCAGGTGGGTATGGGTAGATACTGACCTTGACATTGAGCACGGGGTAGGTACTAATTTTGACAGGTGGGCACTGACCTTAACAGGTGGGCACTGATCTTGACAGGTGGGCACTGACCCTGACAGGTGGGCACTGACCTTTACAGGTGGGCACAGTGTGGGCACTGACCCTAACATGTATACACTGACCTTGACGTAGGCATAGGATGCGTAATGACCTTCCTGGTGAGCACGGGGTAGGTACGGACCTTGACAGGTGGGTATTGGTCTTAACAAGTGATCACTGACCTTGACTGATGGGCACTGACCCTGCCAGTTTGGCATTGACCTTGACAGGTGGGCACGGTGTGTACTACCTTGACAGGCGGACACTGAACTGACGGGTGGGCTTTGGATGGGCATGACCTTCACAGGTGAACATGGGAGTGGGTTCTGACCTTAAAAAGTAGGCACTGACCTTGACAAGTAGGCACTGATCTTGACAGGCTGGCAATGACCTTGATATTTAGGCACGAGGTGGGTACTGACCTTCCTGGTGAGCACACGGTAGGTATTGAACTTGACTGGTAGGTACTGACCTTGACACGTGGGCACGGGGTGGGCATTGACCTTGACAGGTGGGAACGGGGTGGCCATTGGCCTTGTCAGGTGAGCACGGGATGGGCACTGACCTTGACAGGTGGGCACGGGGTGGGACCAGGTACCATTAGCAGTGCAGGTTAGGATGGTGTGACCCAGTAGACGGTAGCCAGGTACACAGGTGAAGACTGCGGCACCTGTGTAGGTGGTGTTGGCCACCTGCAGCTGCAGGTGAGGGTCGTCAGGTGCCAGCACGGGGCATCGCACCAACTGGCACTGCCCTGCGGAGCCAGACCAATCCCCTGTGGGTGGGGCGTGGGCGTCAGATGGGTGATGGTAGAGGTGGATGTTGTTGTGGTAAGAGTACCAGAAGTAATGTAGTAGCAGTAGTAGTAATAGCAGTAGTGATAGTAGCAGTAGTGGTGGTGGCAGTAGTAGTAGTAGTAGTAGCAATAGTAGTGGCAGTGGTAGTAGTAATAATAATAATTAGTAATGATAATAATAATAATAATAATAATAATAATAATAATAATAATAATAATAATAATAATAATAATAATAATAATAATAATAATAATAATAATAATAATAATAATAATAATAATATGTTCTTGAGGCAGTGGGTAGAATGAAAGGGGGTAAGGCAGCCGGGATTGATGGGGTAAAGACAGAAATGTTAAAAGCAGGTGGGGATATAGTTTAGGAGTGGTTGGTGCAATTATTTAATAAATGTATGGAAGAGGGTAAGGTACCTAGGGATTGGCAGAGAGCATGCATAGTTCCTTTGTATAAAGACAAAGGGGACAAAAGAGAGTGCAGAATTATTTGGGAATAAGTCTGTTGAGTATACCTGGTAAAGTGCATGGTAGAGTTATTATTGAAAGAATTAAGGAGGCTTTAGGAAAAGTAGGGGGTGTGTAGACCAAGTGTTTACAGTGAAACATATAGGGATTTATGGATGTGGAAAAGGTGTATGACAAGGTGGATAGAGGGGCAATGTGGCAGATGTTGCAGGTGTATGGAATAGAAGGTAGGTTACTGAAAGCAGTGAAGATTTTTATGATTATAGTGGGGCTCAGGTTTGAGTTTGTAGGAGATTATTTCCCAGTAAAAGTAGGCCTTAGACAAGGTTGTGTGATGTCACCGTGGTTGTTCAATATATTTATAGATGGGGTTGTAAGAGAAGTGAATGCGAGGGTGTTGGCAAGAGGTGTGGGGTTAAAAGATAAAGAATCTGACACAAAGTGGGAGTTGTCACAGTTGCTCTTTGCTGATGACACTGTGCTTTTGGGGGATTCCGAAGAGAAGTTGCAGAGGTTGGTGGATGAATTTGGTAGGGTATGTAAAAGAAGAAAATTAAAAGTGAATACAGGAAAGAGTGAGGTGATGAGGATAACAAAAAAATTAAGCGACGAAAGATTGAATATCAGACTGAAGGGAGAGAGTATGGAGGAGGAAAATGTATTCAGATATTTAGGAGTGGACGTGTCATCAAGATGGGTTTATGAAGGATGAGGTGAATCATAGAACTGATGAAGGAAAAAGGGTGAGTGGTGCACTTAGGAGTCTGTGGAGACAAAGAACTTTCTTTGTCTGTGGAAGCAAAGAGGGGAATGTATGAGAGTATAGTTATACCAACACTCTTATATGGGTCTAAAGCATGGGTGGTGAATGTTGCAACACTGAGAAGGCTGGAGGCAGTGGAGATATCATGTCTGAGGGCAATGTGTGGTGTAAATATAATGCAGAGAATTCTTGTTTGAAAATTAGGAGGAGGTGCGGGATTACCAAAACTATTATCCAGAGGGCTGAGAAGGGGTTTTTGAGGTGGTTTGGACATGTAGAGAGAATGGAACAATATTGAATGACTTCGAGAGTGCATAAATCTGTAGTGGAGGGAAACGTTGGAGGGAGGGGGTAAAGGAGGTTTTGTGAGTGGGGGGCTTGGACTTCCAGCGGGCATGCGTGAGCGTATTTGATAGGAGTGAACGGATACAAATGGTTTTTGGACTTGACGTGCTGTTGGAGTGTGAGGTAACATTTATGAAGGGATTCAGGGAAACCGGCAGGCCGGACTTGAGTCCTGGAGATGGGAAGTACAGTGCCTGCACTCTGAAGGAGGGGTGTTAATGTTGCAATTTTATAACTGTAGTGTAAAGCACCCTTCTGGCAAGACAGTGATGGAGTGAATGATGGTGAAAGTTTTTTTTTTTTCGGGCCACCCTGCCTTGGTGGGAAACGGCCGATGTTTGAATAGTAAAAATAATAATAATAATAATAGTGGTGGTGGTAGTAGCAGTAGTAGTAGTAGTGGTGGTGGTGGTGGTGGTAGTAGTAGTAGTAGTAGTAGTAGTAGTAGTAGTAGTAGTAATAGTAGTAGTAGTAATAATAATAATAATAATAATAATAATAATAATAAAGTAAATAATAATAATAATAATAATAATAATAATAATAATAATAAAGTTAATTTTATAAATCTGAATTTTCCAAATTAATGAGACACAGGAGTGACAATGTCAGAGGATCTCACTTTCAAGAATAACAACAATGACATTATCATAAACTAAAGAAAAAGGAAAGTATGGATAACGAGAAGCTTCAGAACAAGAGATGCCAAGCCAATCATAGTCCTGTTTAAGTCACTTGTTCTCTCTAGGCTGGAATATTGTTTTACACTAACAGACGTTTTCAAGGCTGGCGAAATTGCAGATCTAGAACAGAGAACCTTGGCTGCATGCATAAATTCAGTCAAGCCCCTTAATTACTTCAAGCATTTGCAGTCCCGCGCCCTGAACACCTTGGAAAGCAGGTGAGATACATTATTATTTACACCTGGAAAATAAAAAGGGGATTAGTCATAATCCTGTACACAGAAAACACTCTACCAAAGCAACAGGTTTGACAGGCAGTGCTAAATAGTCCAATGACAGCCAGGGCTGCCAACACAGTGAGAACAGTAAGAGAAGACACAATAAGTGTAAGGGGCCTAAGACGTTTCAATGCTCTGGAAAATCCTAGAGGAACTGGTCCCAAATCTGCACACAGAAATCACTCCCTATGAAAGCAAAGACTCGGCAGACGGTGCAACATCCTCCCCCTTCCTAAAGAAAAGCAAGGGCGCCTCCTATCATATAACAGAGGGATTACCAATAGACACCTGGCTGTCTTCAAAAGGGAGTTGGACAGGCACCTGAAGTCAGTACCTGTCTAGCCGGGCTGTGGTTCGTACGTGCGAACAGCAGTAACAGCCTGGTTGATCAGGTCCTGATCCACTGCGAGGTCTGGTCACAGACCGAAAGGAGGGAGCTCTTACAGTTTAATTAAAGCATTTACAGGTTAGGAAGAACTTTTACAGCTGAGGAACAGTTTTACAAGCTGAGGAAGAGCTCTAAGCTTAGGAAGACATTTAGCAGCTTTGGAAGAGCTTTTATGGCTTACGAAGAGCTTTCATAGCTTGAGAAAAGCTCATTCTTGTGTGACTTTCACCCAACAACAATAATAATCACAGTGAAAGCAAACTGTGTCCCCTTACTCACCTGAGGGGAGGCAGGTGACCTAAGTCACTCACCTGAGGGGAGGCAGGTGACCTAAGTCACTCACCTGAGGGGAGGCAGGTGACCTAAGTCACTCACCTGAAGGGAGGCAGGTGACCTAAGTCACTCACCTGAGGGGAGGCAGGTGACCTAAGTCACTCACCTGAAGGGAGGCAGGTGACCTAAGTCACTCACCTGAAGGGAGGCAGGTGACCTAAGTCACTCACCTGAAGGGAGGCAGGTGACCTAAGTCACTCACCTAAGGGGAGGCAGGTGACCTAAGTCACTCACCTGAGGGAAGGCAGGTGACCTAAGTCACTCACCTGAGGGAAGGCAGGTGACCTAAGTCACTCACTTGAGGGAAGGCAGGTGACCTAAGTCACTCACCTGAGGGAAGGCAGGTGACCTAAGTCACTCACCTGAGGGAAGGCAGGTGACCTAAGTCACTCATCAGAGGGAAGGCAGGTGACCTAAGTCACTCACCTGAGGGGAGGCAAGTGACCTAAGTCACCCACCTGAGGGAAGGAAGTGACCTAAGTCACTCACCAGAGGGAAGGCAAGTGACCTAAGTCACTCACCTGAGGGAAGGCAGGTGACCTAAGTCACTCACCTGAGGGAAGGAAAGTGACCTAAGTCACTCACCTGAGGGAAGGCAAGTGACCTAAGTCACTCACCAGAGGGAAGGCAAGTGACCTAAGTCACTCACCAGAGGGAAGGCAAGTGACCTAAGTCACTCACCTGAGGGGAGCCAAGTGACCTAAGTCACTCATCAGAAGGAAGGCAAGTGACCTAAGTCACTCACCTGAGGGAAGGCAAGTGACCTAAGTCACTCACCAGAGGAAAGGCAAGTGACCTAAGTCACTCACCAGAGAGAAGGCAAGTGACCTAAGTCACTCACCTGAGGGAAGGCGTGACCTAAGTCACTCACCAGAGGGAAGGCAAGTGACCTAAGTCACTTACCTGAGGGAAGGCAAATGACCTAAGTCACTCACCAGAGGGAAGGCAAGTGACCTAAGTCACTCACCAGAGGGAAGGCAAGTGACATAAGTCATTCACCTGAGGGAAGGCAAGTGACCTAAGTCACTCACCTGAGGGAAGGCAAGTGACCTAAGTCACTCACCTGACGGAAGGCAAGTGACCTAAGTCACTCATCAGAGGGAAGGCAAGTGACCTAAGTCACTCACCAGAGGGAAGGCAAGTGACCTAAGTCACTCACCAGAGGGAAGGCAAGTGACCTAAGTCACTCACCAGAGGGAAGGCAAGTCACTCACCTGAGGGAAGGCAAGTGACCTAAGTCACTCACCTGAGGGAAGGCAAGTGACCTAAGTCACTCAACTGAGGGAAGGCAAGTGACCTAAGTCACTCACCTGAGGGAAGGCAAGTGACCTAAGTCACTCACCTGAGGGAAGGCAAGTGACCTAAGTCACTCACCTGAGGGAAGGCAAGTGACCTAAGTCACTCACCAGAGGGAAGGCAAGTGACCTAAGTCACTCACCAGAGGGAAGGCAAGTGACCTAAGTCACTCACCAGAGGGAAGGCAAGTGACCTAAGTCACTCGTCTGAGGGAAGGCAAGTGACCTAAGTCACTCACCTGACGGAAGGCAAGTGACCTAAGTCACTCACCTGAGGGAAGGCAAGTGACCTAAGTCACTCACGTGAGGGAAGGCAAGTGACCTAAGTCACTCACCTGAGAGAAGGCAAGTGACCTAAGTCACTCACCTGAGGGAAGGCAAGTGACCTAAGTCACTCACCAGAGGGAAGGCAAGTGACCTAAGTCACTCACCAGAGGGAAGGCAAGTGACCTAAGTCACTCACCTGAGGGAAGGCAAGTGACCTAAGTCACTCACCTGAGGGAAGGCAAGTGACCTAAGTCACTCAACTGAGGGAAGGCAAGTGACCTAAGTCACTCACCTGAGGGAAGGCAAGTGACCTAAGTCACTCACCTGAGGGAAGGCAAGTAACCTAAGTCACTCACCTGAGGGAAGGCAAGTGACCTAAGTCACTCACCTGAGGGAAGGCAAGTGACCTAAATCACTCGCCTGAGAGAAGGCAAGTGACCTAAGTCACTCACCTGAGGGAAGGCAAGTGACCTAAGTCACTCACCTGAGGGAAGGCATGTGACCTAAATCACTCGCCTGAGGGAAGGCAAGTGACCTAAGTCACTCACCTGAGGGAAGGCAAGTGACCTAAGTCACTCACGTGAGGGAAGGCAAGTGACCTAAGTCACTCGCCTGAGAGAAGGCAAGTGACCTAAGTCACTCACCTGAGAGAAGGAAAGTGACCTAAGTCACTCACCTGAGGGAAGGCAAGTGACCTAAGTCACTCGTCTGAGGGAAGGCAAGTGACCTAAGTCATTCACCTGTGGGGAGGCAGGTGACATTAGTCTCTCACCTGAGGGAAGGCAAGTGACCTAAATCACTCACCTGAGGTAAGGCAAGTGACCTAAGTCACTCACTGAGGGGAGGCAGGTGACCTAAGTCACTCACCTGAGAGGAGGCAGGTGACCTAAGTAACTCACTGAGGGGAGGCAGGTGACCTAAGTCACTCACCTGAGAGGAGGCAGGTGACCTAAGTCACTCACTAAGGGGATGCAGGTGACCTAAGTCATTCACTGAGGGGAGGCATGTGACCTAAGTCACTCACCTGAGGGGAGACAGGTGACATAAGTCGCTCATCTATGGGGAGGCAGGTGATTTCGGTGACTCATCTGAGGTGAGACAGATGACCTCCGTGATTCATCTGAGGAGAGACATGTGATTCTGACTCACCTGAGGAGAGACAGGTGACTCACCTGAGGAGAGACAGGTGACTCACCTGAGGAGAGACAGGTAACTTCGGCGACTCACCTGAGGAAGGCAAGTGACCTCAGTGACTCACCTGAGAGGAGGCAGGTGAACTAAGTGACTCACCTGAGAGGAGGCAGGTGAACTCAGTGACTCACTTGAGGGGAAGCAGGTGATTCACCTGAGAAGAGTCAGGTGACTTCAGTGACTCGCCTGAGGGAAGACAGGTGACCTCATTGACTCACCTGAGGGAAGGCAGGTGACTTCAATGACTCAACTGATTTGAGACAGGTGACCTCAGTGACTTACCGGAGGGAAGGCAGGTGACCTCAGTGACCTGAGAAGAGGCAGGTGGCCTCAGTGACTCACCTGAGGGTAAGCAGGTGACTCACCTGAGGAGAGTCAGGCGATTTCAATGACTCACCTGAGGTGAGACAGGTGATTTCGGTGACTCATGTGAGGAGAGACAGGTGACTTCTGACTCACCTGAGGAGAGACAGGTGACTTCTGACTCACCTGAGGAGAGACAGGTGACTTCTGTGACTCACCTGAGGGGAGACAGGTGACTCACCTGAGGAGAGACAGGTGGCTTCGGTGACTCACCTGATGAGAGACAGGTGACTCACCTAAGGGGAGACAGGTGATTCACGTGATGAGAGACAGGTGACTCACCTGAGGAGAGACAGATGACTTTGGTGACTCACCTAAGGGAAGGCATCTGACTTTGGTGACTCACCTCAGGGGGGACTGGTGACTCACCTCAGGGGGGACTGGTGACTCACCTCAGGGGGACTGGTGACTCACCTGAGGGATGGCAGATGACTTCAATGACTCACCTGAGGTGAGGCAAGTGACCTCAGTGACTCACCTGAGGGAAGGTAGGTGACCTCAGTGACTCACCTGAGGAGAGACAGGTGACTTCAATGACTCACCTGAGGTAAGGGAGGTGACCTCACTAACTCACCTGAGGGAAGGCAGGTGACCTCATTGACTCATTTGAGGGGAGACAGGTGACCTCAGTGACTCATCTGAGGGGTGACAGTGACTTTAGTGACTTATCTGAGGGGAGACAGGTGGCTTCAATGACTCATCTGAGGGAAGGGAGGTGACTCACCTGAGGGGAGACAGGTGATCTTGGAGGCACCTGCCAGGTAGTAGCCATCAGGGCAGGAGAAGGTGAAAGAGGCGCCTAAGGTGACACTGTCGCCGTGGACACGAAGCACTTGGTCACCCGACACAGGTGGACAGCTGACACCTGCAACACACACCTAGGTGAGTATCTTCACCTGACACTCTTTGTCTCCTAGGTATTACCTTCACTCCCATCCTCCCCATCCCCTTTCCACTCTCCCTCTCTCCCTCCTACCCTCCCTCTCTCCCTCACTCCAATCCTCCCTCTCTCCTTTCCACTCTCCCTCTCTCCCTCCCACCCTCCCTCTCTCCCTCACTCCCATCCTCCCTCTCTCCTTCCCACTCTCCCTCTCTCCCTCCCACCCTCTCTCTCTCTCCTTTTCTCAGCTCTCTCCATACCTTCCCTCTCTCCCTCCCTCCCTCCCACCATTACTCCCTCATTCCCACATCCGTTTTTCTCTTTCACTTCCTCCCTATCTCCCACCCATCCCCTCCTCTACTCTTTCCCCTCCATCATTTCCACCCTCACTCATACAACTCATCCCTCTAATTACATTCTTTCTCCTTTCCACCCACCCTCCTTCCCTTCCTCTCCCTCCTTCCCTTCCTCTCCCTCCTTCCCTTCCGCTCCCTCCTTCCCTTCCCCTCCCTCATTCCCTCCCTCCTCCCTCCCTCACACTAGGTATCAAGTCGTCAATTGTACTGAAACTCGACACCCGCTGCTGTGTTACCAGGCGTATGATGAGTCTTATTGTGGAGGCGTGCACTCTGGTGTCAGGAGGTCACACACACTGGGGGGGTGTCAGGAGGTCACACACACTGGGGTGTCAGGAGGTCACACACACTGGGGTGTCAGGGAGTCACACACACTGGGGTGTCAGGGAGTCACACACACTTGGGTGTCAGGGAGTCACACACACTTGGGTGTCAGGTCACACACACTGGGGTGTCAGAAGGTCACACACACTGGGGTGTCAGGAGGTCACACACACTGGGGTGTCAGGGAGTCACACACACTTGGGTGTCAGGAGGTCACACACACTGGGGTGTCAGGAATTCACACACACACTGGGGTGTTAGGGGATCACACACACACTGGGGTGTCAGGACGTCACACACACACTGGGGTGTCAGGGGTCACACACACTGGGGTGTCAGGACGTCACACACATTGGGGTGTTAGGGGGGTCACACACACTGGAGTGTCAGGGAGTTACACACACTGGTGTGTCAGGGGGTCATACACCCTGGGGTGTCAGGGAGTCAGAAATACTGGGCTGTCAGGGGATCACACACTGGGGTGTCAGGGATGTCACACACGCTGGAGTGTCAGGGTATCACCTACACTGGGGTGTCAGGGTGTCACACACACTGGGGTGTCAGGGGGGGCCACTCACGCTGGGGTGTCAGGGAGAGTCAGAAACACTGGGCTGTCATGGGGTCACACACTGGGGTGTCAGGGTGTTCACACACGCTGGGGTGTCACGGTATTACACACACTGGGGTACCAGGGGGGTCACACACACTGGGGTGCCAGGGGGGTCACACACGCTGGGGTGTCACGGTATTACACACACTGGGGTACCAGGGGGGTCACACACACTGGGGTGCCAGGGGGGTCACACACGCTGGGGTGTCAAGGGGTCACACACACTGGGGTGTCAGGGGGGTCACACACGCTGCGGTGTCAGAGTATTACACACACTGGGGTGTCAGGGGGGTCACATACGCTGGGGTGTCATGGTATTACACACACTGGGGTGCCAGGGGGGTTACACACGCTGGGGTGTCAGGAGGGTCACACACACTGGGGTGTCAGGGGGTCACACACACTGGGGTGTCAGGGGGTCACACACATTGACCCTAAACTAATAAACAAGTGACCATATAAACAGCGGACTTAATAAGCAACTGACTTAACAGAAGCATTTACAAGTGATCGACAGAGACAAAATGTCACTTAATTGAACAATATATTCATTTTAAAAGAAAAGTAGAAAAAAAAATAAGGAAAACCTAAGAGAGATCATGAAATTAATGTCGCTTCGTAATCCAAGACCAATATAAAAAAATTCTCTCTGGTATAAAAGAATAAGATTAAGGGAAGAATATCTGTCCATTTAGATGTAACAAAATCCCCCCAACAAACACAGAATACAACCTCGTTCATATTTGCTAATATACAGGGCCTTAAACCATCCACCAACAACAAAATACCTTTTATCAGTGGACTTCTAGAGGAGTCTAATGCAATGTTTGCAGCCTTCACAGAGACTCACACAAAAGATCACTTTAACAGTGAAATATGGATAAGTGGTTACGACCTTTTTAGATGCGACAGAAAAAACAGGCAACAAGGGGGGGTGTTGGCCTGTATGTCAAAGAGTCCCTTATCTGCACGGAGTTGCTGAACACCACAAATGAGGTAGTTGAAGTTCTATCAATAAAGATCGAGAACCAAAACCTAGTCATTGTGGTTGTATACAAGCCACCAGATGCAACCTCACAACAGTTCAAGGAACAGCTACTGAAAATTGATTACTGTTTGGAAAACCTTCCAGCTCCATCCCCAAACATCTTACTGCTTGGTGATTTCAACCTAAGGCATACAAAATGGAAGAATGTAGCAAATAATGTTATAGCTGAAACAATCCCCGGAGGTAGCACAGATGAAAGGTCACACACACATGAGCTACTAAGTCTCTGCGAAAAACACACCTTAAGCCAGCAGATAGTGGAGCCAACAAGACTAGAAAACACACTTGACCTTATCTTCACAAATAATGAGGACCTGATAAGAGACATAAGAATATCAAAAACAACTAATTCCGATCACAACCTAATCGAAGTTCAGACGTACATGCATAGGGGTCCTGATCAGCAGAATGCATGTACCTGTGAAGGTGTCTTCACAAAATACAACTTCAACAACAAGAACATCAACTGGGACCAGGTAAACCATGTCCTAAACGAAACATGTTGGGAAGATGTCATAAATGACATGGATCCAAACCAGTGCCTTGAAAGGATCAACTTCCTGGTAGCCGAAGCATGTTCTAGGCATATTCCCCTAAGAAAGAAGAAGAGCAGAAGTAAACTGGAGAGAAAAAGACGCTCCCTCTACGGAAGACGACGAAGAGTCACTGAGCTCCTCAGGAGTGCTAGAACATCTGATACACGAAAGGAGGCGCTGACCAGGGAAGTGGAAACTATCGAACTTAAGCTAAATGACTCTTACAGGAACCAGGAGAGGCAGGAGGAGCTTAAAGCTATTAGTGAAATTGAAAGAAATTCAAAATATTTCTTTTCATATGCCAAAAACAAGGCAAATACCACATCTAGTATCGGGTCCTTACTCAGACAGGATGGGACTTACACAGATGACAACAAGGAAATGAGTGAAATATTGAAATCCCAGTACAACTCTGTGTTTAGTGAACCACTAATCGGTCTGAGGATCGACGACCCAAATGATTTCTTCATGAATGAGCCTCAAAACTCCATAAATGTATGCCAGATTTCCGACATTACCCTAACTCCGATAGATTTCGAAAAAACCATTGACAGCATGCCTATGCACTCAGCCCCGGGCCCAGACTCGTGGAACTCTGTTTTCATTAAGAACTGCAAGAAACCCCTCTCGCGTGCCCTAAGTACACTACGGAGGAGGAGCTTGGACATGGGTGAAATTCCACAGTCACTTAAAACAACGGATATAGCCCCACTCCATAAAGGTGGCAGCAAAGCATTAGCTAAGAACTATAGACCAATAGCTCTGACGTCCCACATCATAAAAATCTTTGAAAGAGTGCAAAGAAGCAGGATTGCAAATCACCTGGATTCCCAAAATCTGCACAATCCAGGGCAACATGGGTTCAAGGCAGGTCGCTCCTGCCTCTCACAACTACTGGATCACTATGACATGGCCTTGGATGCACTGGAAGAAAGTCAGAATGCAGATGTAATATACACAGACTTTGCAAAAGCATTTGACAAATGCGATCATGGCGTAATAGCCCATAAAATACGTGCTAAAGGAATAACTGGGAAAGTGGGGAGATGGATCTTCAACTTCCTAACAAATCGAACACAAAGAGTAGTGGTCAACAGAGTTAAATCGGAGGCTGCCATAGTGAAGAGCTCTGTTCCACAAGGCACAGTACTCGCCCCCATCTTATTCCTTATCCTCATATCAGACATAAACAGAGATATACACCACAGCACCGTATCATCCTTTGCGGATGATACTAGGATCTGCATGAGGCTGTCATCTGCTGAGGACGCGGTTAATCTCCAAGAAGATATAAACAAAGTTTTCCAATGGGCAACGGTAAACAATATGATGTTCAATGAGGACAAATTCCAACTACTCCGTTATGGAAAACTGGAGGAGATAATAACTAGAACAGAGTATACTATTGACTCCGGCCATACAATAAAGCGGAAAACTAATGTAAGGGACCTGGGAGTAGTAATGTCTGAGGATCTCACTTTCAAGGATCACAACAGTGCCACGATCGCACGTGCAAAGAAAATGATAGGATGGATAATGGGAACTTTCAAAACGAGAGATGCCAAGCCCATGATGATCCTTTTCAAATCACTTGTTCTCTCTAGGCTGGAATACTGCTGTACATTAACATCTCCATTCAAAGCAGGTGAAATC
The DNA here is from genome assembly GCF_038502225.1 of Cherax quadricarinatus. NCBI lineage: Eukaryota > Metazoa > Arthropoda > Malacostraca > Decapoda > Parastacidae > Cherax > Cherax quadricarinatus. Next base: position 22,055,487 of record NC_091320.1, on the reverse strand, counting down.
GCAGATCTAGAGAGTGTACAGAGATCCTTTACTGCACGTATAAGTTCTGTCAAGCACCTTAACTACTGGGAACGTTTGGAAGCACTTGACTTGTACTCGTTGGAACGCAGGAGGGAGAGATATATCATAATCTACACTTGGAAAATCTTGGAAGGAGTGGTCCCAAATCGGCACACAGAAATCACTCCCTATGAAAGTAAAAGACTGGGCAGGCGATGCAAAATGCCCCCAATAAAAAGTAGGGGCGCCATTGGTACACTAAGGGAAAACACCATTAGTTTCCGGGGCCCAAAACTGTTTAACAGCCTCCCATCAAGCATTAGGGGAATTGCCAATAAACCCCTGGCTGCCTTCAAGAGAGAGCTGGACAGATACCTAAAGTCAGTGCCGGATCAGCCGGGCTGTGGCTCGTACGTTGGACTGCGTGCGGCCAGCAGTAACAGCCTGGTTGATCAAGCCCTGATCCATCGGGAGGCCTGGTCATGGACAGGGCCGCGGGGGCGTTGATCCCCGGAATAACCTCCAGGTAACCTCCAGGTAAGGTCAGCTGGTAGTGACAGAAGAAATAAAAAGACCCAGGTGGAATCCCAGAAAGAAATCGTTATACAGATCAGGACGCGAATAAATTGTACAAGATCCAAGTAACTTATGATCCTCAGTCATCAAGAGATAACTATAAACGGATTAGATTAGATTCTGCAGCCGAAGTGGCTAGTTTATTGTGCACCGCGCAAGACCGCAAGACAATATAGATACATAAAAATCCTAGGAACTAGACCCCAAAAGGATTAACAGGAGTACATGTGGGTTTATATCTAAAGGTTGTCTTATCTGTTGCAAGCCGATTTAGGATATTTGCTTAATTGTCATCTTATTTTCAGTAATAAAATACCGTAACATAGCATATAGGTTATTATGCTGTCTATCTCTATATTCCTCAGTCAATTGATAATTAAGCACATGGTGCTCAAGATAGTGCCATAGGGATGACCACATTCTTTGCATTTAGTGTGGATCATCATCTGTGTGTCTGTCAAACTCTCAAAAGTACTTGCAACCAAGAATAAGCCTGGTTACTACATCGGTCAGTCCGTTCACGTTGCAAGATGCTCCATAAACGTACTTTTTACGTTCATATTATCATTCCTAAAACATTCACAGACAAGAATACATAAGTGTTCGCAGTAAAGCTGATACGATAACTTGCCTTCATATCAATCAGAAAACATACTAAAAATATCTTAAGCTTATATTTAAAATTTAAATTCCGCTGCTCAGTTCTGGTCTCTGGATCACAGAATACACAGATGGCGAAGTTGGTCCTTTGAAAACAAGATGCATCTGCACGTTGTTAAAATACATAGATTGAGACACTTATGCAACATATGGGAATCTTTATTCAGGAAACGTTTCGCCACACAATGGCTTCATCAGTCCAATACAAAGTAGAAAGGCGTAAGGAGAGGAGTTTGAGGTAATCAGTCCCTCAGCCTGGAGTCGATGTGTTCAGTCCATCAATCTTGTAGAATGTACAGCATAGGGCCGTAGACGTGGCTTATATACTATAGTGAGATATATCATAATCTACACTTGAAAAATCTTGGAAGGAATGGTCCCAAATCTGCACACAGAAATCACTCCCTATGAAAGTAAAAGACTGGGCAGGCGATGCAAAATGCCGCCAATAAAAAGTAGGGGCGCCATTGGTACACTAAGGGAAAACACCATAAGTGTCCGGGGCCCAAAACTGTTCAACAGCCTCCCATCAAGCATTAGGGGAATTGCCAATAAACCCCTGGCTGCCTTCGTCCAAAGGTTGGACAAGTGTTGAAGAATGAAGCCACTGTGTGGCGAAACGTTTCCTGAATAAAGATTCCCATATGTTGCATAAGTGTCTCAATCTTCAACTTGTCGGTTTTTCAAACCATTCATCACAAAATACACAGAATAAGGGAGGATAAGAGTAAAGTGTACAAATGGAAAAAAAGAGAAATTAATAAAGGATACATAACTGATGTGCTGAAAATATCTCAACCAGACAGGTTTAGATTCAGGTTGGACAAATTTAGATTTAGATGAGATATAAGGAAGCATTGGTTCGACTCTATAATTAGTAAGTTTATTAAGGCACAGGTACATATAAGTATAATTATTATAGTGTAAATTATCTAAGTAACCCCAAAATACGGAGAAAGTAACTTATTTCCACTAAGGTCCTTGAAATATTATATTAAACCTTAAAGGTTAAAAGAGTTTAGTAACTCAACTGTGTGAAAATCATTTACAATAAAAGGAGATTTACTGGGAATAATGTAATCTGAGTTATTTACATTAATATGAAAGAGAGGATCAGTTTACAGTATCAGGTACACCAATGTTACCTGGAACCAAAAGTTCCAGATAACATTGGAATGGGATGAAATGGTGTAGCATAGGCCAGTAGGCCTACAGCAGAGCTCCAGTAGGCTTAATTTATAAAAGGTAAAGACGAGAGGGAGAGAGAGAGAGAGAGAGAGAGAGAGAGAGAGAGAGAGAGGTAAAGCGACCAATGTCTGGTCAAAGAGATAAAAAGTAGCACAAACCAATAAAGATCCTGCGGGAGAGAGGAAAATATTTTGGTAATAAAATACGTCTCATATTCGTGATTTTTCACAGATGAGAGAACAGTGGGGGGGAGGGGGAGGGGGAGGGGGAGGGGTGACGCTGGTGTCAATGGGAAGGGGGGTGACGCTGGTTGCAAGGGGAAGGGGGGTGACCTTGGTGGAAAGGAAAAGGGGGTGAGGAAGAGGAATAGGTAATATCATAAAAGTTGCCTGGGAGTAAGACACGGACGGACATGAAATGAATCAAGAATAGTAATAATAATAATAATAATAATAATAATAATAATAATAATAATAATAATAATAATAATAATAATAATAATAATAATAATAATAAAGAAAATCATCAAGGACATTATGAAAATTTCTTCGAGGTGTCCCGTGGCCTGGTGGCTCAAGCTTTCGCTTCACACGGCGAGGGTCTGGGTTCGATTTCAAGCGAGGGTAGAAAAATTGGGCGTGTTTTTTTACACCTGTTGTCTATATTCACCTATTAGTAAAATGGGTACCTGGGAGTTAGTCTACTGGTGTGGGTCGCATCCTGGGACAAAATTGACCTAATTTGCCCGAAATGGTCTACGTAACAAGTGTTTTCTATATAGCAGTATGTCACTGATGTCAACTAGACCTGTACATCTTGTACATGTACTTGTAGTAAATAAAGATGTTGTTATTATTAAAAGGCAGAGGGAGCCAGACAGATGACTGGTAATAAAGAAAGGGTCTAAGCCCTATTCCTTCCTTCCTTTTCATCCTTTCAGTTCTCTTTCTTCCTTTCATCCTTCCCCTCCTTCCACCTCAATAATCCAGTGAGGCCAAACCTTCACGTCCTTAACACTAAGATCTCGTCAACCCTCCCCTCATTTCCGGCTCTCACTATATACCACCATTCACCTCCTAAATCCCCCCAACCTTCCTTAACACATCACCTATTCACTATATTCTTCTCTGTTTCTCCACATTCCTCTCTTTCGGCCAAGTTATATACACATATACGTATAAACAAACGTATATTATATATATATATATAAATATATATATATATATATATATATATATATATATATATATATATATATATATATATATATATATATATATATATATATATATATATATATATATATATATATATATATATATATATATATATATATATATATACATACTACTTCTACAGGGGCCCAAAGATTGTTCAGCTGCTTCCCAGCATACATAAGGGGGATTACCAATAGACCCGTGGCTTCAAGAAGGCACTGGACAGGCACCTAAAGTCAGTACCTGACCAGTCAGGCTGTGGTTTGTACGTCAGTTTGCGTGCGGCCAACAGTAACAGCTTGGTTCATCAGACCCTGATCCACCACGAGGCCTGGTCTCAGGCCGAGTCGCGGGGGCATTGACCCCCAAAACCCTCCAAATAAACTCCAGGTAAGGGGTTACTAGCCTCTTACTGTGTTGAAAGGGTTCCGTGGAGATATGATGGTTGGAGATAAATACACTTCTTGGGTGGTAACACTTATATTAGCAGAATGTGAGAGGGGAGCCCAGCCTGCCTGTAACCGACTGTAAGTCTATCCATGGACTGAGAAAGGGACAGCGCGTCTAACGCTGACATGTGGCATCACGTGACATCACACATGCTAGCCTCTAAGTCTAGCAATGGGTCTATATAAAACATAATGTAATGCATTACGAATTATAAGAACAAATCATAGTATAATAAAAGATGAAATTGATTGATCGATCTGTATTCATGCAGTTTATGGATTTTGAGGAAGAATATATATTTACAAAAGTGAAAGTAATTAACAGCAAAGACAGACCTGGCGCACACAGGTCATACTGCTAAATCTCAGAATTCGGAGTGAATGAGAACACACACACAAAAAAAATATTCCTGAAAATTGATCAGCTAATAATAAACACACAGTTGACAACTATATTTAAATTGATCATCTAATTATACAGGCTATGTACATTTAAACCCAACTCTGTGAGGGCAAGATTTACATATGCAGAATGGTTATCATCACTGGGAGGATTGAATTCTTTAGCAATGGCTAACACATGCCTTGACCGAGGGAGATCTGAACAAGTATCTACAAAAGATACTTGGGGGGTTCTCATTACTTGTCATGTATGCAAAGAATAATGACATTCAGGTTGATCATCTGACTGAGTGTTAGAGGTAGAGGGTACAGAGCCAGGAGGATTGTCAGCATCTGTCACATTAGTCTGGGTAGAAATATCCTCAACATCGCTTACTAACTTCATATGATCTAAATGCAATTCTTTATACTGACCAGTACTAATTTCTCTAACCTTATACTTACTGCCATTGATATGTTCACTACTCGATAAGGACCAACAAACTTTTGATCAAGCTTAGGCACTGCGGATGTTTTGTTGAAGTTAGTCAGCATTACTCTCGAGCCCATTTTAACTTTGATCAGGTTAGCACAGGTATTAGTTACTCATGTAAATTCTGCTGTTGACTTACAAAGTGTCTCACGGATTCTTCTAAAAACACTTTGAGCTAAGCTGGTATGAGTTGTTATGAAATCATCAGGGTTGTAATTGGGTTTTGGTGCAGAATATAACAACTCATAAGCCAAACGCTTGTCTACACCGTACAACGCATAATGTGTAGTGTCACCTCTTGAAGCATTGTAAATAGAATTTATGGCACATTGAACATCAGGTATAACTTCATCCCAGGTTTCACTGTTAGGAGTGATAGTGGCTCTCAAAACATCAAGTACTTTCTTATTGGTTCATTCTACTAACCCATTGCTGGCAGGATGATGAGGAGCAATGGTAGATTTAGAGATTTTGTACAAGGTACACAATTTTTCAAGAATCTCATTACAGAATTCACCTCCATTATCTGTTACTAGAGACTTAGGGGTGGTATGCCTACAGATTATATGCTCCTTGAAAGCTTTAACTACAGTCTCGGCAGTCTTATCTGCAAAAGAAAATAACTCACAATATCTGGTGAAATTATCTACCATAACACATAGCTTGTTACTTTGGAGGGAACATTGCAAATTGGTTAACAGATCTATGGCAACTCTTTCCCATGGTTCACTCGTGGTGGGATACACCTGGATAGGATTTGGACCGTTGACATCTCCTTTATGTTGCATACAGACACTATGTTTCTTAACATACTCAGAAATATCAGTTGCCATACATGGCCAAAAGTATTTCATTCTGGGTTGTTTTACTGAACGATCCATATCAGGGTGTGCAACACCTGGTACATCATGAACTAGCTGTAGAGCTACACTCACTAGTGACTGTGGAATTACTAACTAGTATACCCTTCTGCTTGGGGTACCCAACTCGGCTGTTCAATACAGTAATTCTTGGCTCATTTAAAAGTCACTAATGAGTGCTGGTGGCTTCACAGTCAGAACAAGATTTTCCTGGAGCAGGAACCGAATCACACCAGATCACATGGGATCCGTTCTTTGAGCATTCTTTACGTCCTCGGCAGTAAATGGAGGGTCTGCAGTTACTATACTAATATGTTGCGATAAGGCATCTGCGACTACATTTGACTGGCCAGGTAAGTGTTCAAAGGTAGGATTGAACTCTTGGATAGTCAAGGTCCATCTGGCTAACCTTCCAGTAGGTTGTTTGTTCTGGAATAAAGGTATCAGTGGAGCATGGTCTGTCAAGATATGAACAGGGTACCGATAAATAATGTCTTGGAAGTGCTTTAAGACAATACAATCGCTAAAGCTTCTTGCTCAGTTACTGTATAATTACGTTCAGCCTTCATAAGGACTCTGCTAGCAAATACAACTGCGTTGTACCTGCCATCAGTCTTCTGAGCCAGTATGTCACCTATGTCAATTGAACTAGCATCAGTTGTCAGATAGAAAGGCTTAGAAAAATCTGGAAAATTCAAAATTGGAACAGATGTTAGCTTTTCTTTTAGAGTTTGGAATGCTCTTTCTTGACAGAAGGTCCAAACGAAAGGAGCATCTTTCTTAAGCAACTCAGTTAGAGGAGCTACTATGGAAGAAAAATTAGCAATGAAAGATCTATAAAAACCTGCTAAGCCCACAAAAGATCTGACAGCATCAGCAGTTTTGGGAGATGGAAAATTTAGTACTCTAGGAGTGACTACGTGACCATAAACTTAATTTCTGATGTGAAAAATTGACATTTAGACAGTTTGATCTTTAAATTGGCTTCTTCAAGCTTACCAAGCACTACATCAAGTCTTTTCAAATGCGTATCCACATCTTCAGACATGTCGATTACATCATCTAAGTACACCATAAGTGCATTACCTATGAGACCTCTAAATATTAGTCATGAGCCTTGAGAATGTGATAGGGGAAAATCGTAACCCAAAGGCCATACAGAGGAAGTGATAATGACCTGCAGGAGTGGAGAATGTGGTTAGCTCTTTGCTGTCCTCGTGAAGAGGGACTTTCCAAAACCCTTGTAACAAGTCCAGGGTCGAGAAGACTTTGTTATCTCAGATGTTACATAAAAGATCAGCAAGTACAGGAAGTGGGAAGCGATCTGGAATAGTTTTTGCATTTAACTTCCTAAAGTCAATCACTGGGTGCCAAGTACCATCGTTCTTAGGTACTAGGATCAAGGCTGCATTCCAGGGAGAATTGCTAGGAGCAATAACTCTATCATCAAGCATTTGATTGATCAATTCTTCTACGACAGCCACTTGGGAATGACGCATTCTGTATGCAGGTATATAGATAGGTCTAGTACCAGGTTTAAGTGGGATACAATGGGACAATAAGTTCGTTATACCCATCTTCTCACCTGGTAAGCCAATGGCTTTACGACGTTTGTTCAACAGAGTCAACAAACGCTTGACCTCATCTGGGAAGTCAGTGGGAGCTAAATCTTTCTCCTCAACTGGTGGAATGGATTGATCCAGCGAAGTGGATGAGGTCTCCCCAGTAGAAATAGCACCGACCCACTGGTCAGTTGACAACTCATCCTCTACCTGAACAGGGTAAGGATAATTAACAAGGTCAACAAGATTGATATTTGCTCTGAGACGAACACTGTGATCAGAAGTGTTAGCAAGGAATAAATGGATCTTACTATCTCTTACAACATGTAAGGATGGCTCAACAAATAAACCCTTTACTTTGCACGAATCACTGTCAACTAGGACATCATCACCATCTGGAACACTAGGAACAACAACAGACACTCTAGTGAGGGCACTAGCCGTGACAGAAACGTCTTTCTGCAGATGGCACATGACATCAACAAGAGATGGCATTGCTAGTTTCAAGTAATCGTTTTCCAACAAGGCGTCTCCTGTGGAGAAACTACTACTTGAACTAGCAAACATTGCAGGGATAGGCTGAGCACTCAAGGCAGTCTGAGCGTCCTCGGACAGCTGAGGCAACTGAACACCATCTTGCATGTCTGAAGGTGTAGGTGGAACACAGATGGGTGTGACAGAATTACCAGTGCCTGATCGCTTGGGTACACTACTGGAAAATGCAATGGCCTGGAAGGACTTGACCCGAGCTTCGTACTCTGCGGCAGTATGGCAGATCTCGGATCCAAGTTGATAAGCCCAAAATGGCACAATCAAGTCATCAATTTGGGCTTGCCATCGGTAAGGGCTGAGTACAATACGTAAGTCTCTCATGGAAGCAAAGCCAAGTAGAAGATCACCAGGGAAACTAATCCGGTCGACAGCGAGGAAGGAAACAGTAAAGTCTCGACCTTGGATAGAAAAGGTGAGGGAAGCCTGACCTCAGACAAGCAGGAGGGAACCAGCTACTCCACTAAGGGAGGTTACAGTAGTTGGTTCTACAAGAACACGTCGTAACTGCTTATCCTTAAATAAACTAGACCTGATGATATTAACTTGTGAACCGGAGTCCATGAACACATGAACGGGCTTCTGATGAACCGAGGCTTGCACTAAAGGACCTATCGTTGCAGTGGAAGTAATATGCAAACAAGAGGGAGAGTCGTCCTCAGAGAAGGTTTGTTCTACGTCATCCCCAAAATTACCATTGTCAAAGACGGTTGAAGAAACATCATTTACAGAATCGGCAGTCTCAAGGCTACTTAAGGCATCAAAGGAATTACTAACAGCGATGGGATACTCATTATCACCTACTGTCACAATGGGACGGGTTGACTGGGGCTCTCGAATTCCCTCAAATTGGAAGAATGAGACTGGTTCTGGTTAGTTTGAGAACCACGACCTCTATTTCCTCCTATCCTGGTTCTGTGGTTGGAACAGCCACGGAAAGATCTAGAGTATGAAGATTGTGGAGAGCATTGCACTCAGATGTGTCATGACCATGGATTCTGTGATAAGTACAGTACAGCAGATCAGACTGGTACGCATCATCATTACGACGCCTCTTAGGGTGGCTATCAGGACAATTTACTGCGATATGGCCACGGTACCCACAATTATAGCAGGCTCTTTGACTATGGTTACTGTATGTACTACGAGCACTACGGGAATGATGACTCTTGACACTAGCCTTGGACGATGGCCGCGAGTGATTTTGATCAGGAGTTTTGGTTGTAGCACAATTAATCATAACAGCTGATGTAGGCCTTCGGTAGGGGAAGGTTCCCTCGGGACATATGTCACGCATGTGGATGAGGGCTGTTAGGGGACTGGAGTTATACACATACATGGAGGTAGGCGGCATTAACTGTTTAAAAACTCCAAAAGCCGTAAATTTGGCAAACTCCTCAAGAGCTCGTTTATCATCATCTACAAGGTAGTTGGAATTTTGTCCGGCTCTAACGGAGGAGGACATGAGGTTATTTAAACGAAGGGCGAATGCATTTAACGATTCCTCTGACCTAGGCACTGTGCACACTAGTTTCTTAAGGACAATGAATGGATCAGTCACTCTCACTGGGGTAAGATAGTTACGTATTAATTTCTCATAATCTTTCCACGTGGTGAAACCCTGAAAGTCCTTCATCCGGATCAAGTTAAAGACATTCGAGGTGGCTGGTGAACGAGCTAGACTCTCCTTTTCAATACTAATGATACAGCTCTGAGATGGGGGGCCATCCACTGAGGCATTTGCTTTAGCACGAACAGCAGTAAACCAAGCTTCCAGGTTGTCTGGATCCCTATTGAACAAAGGCATAGCATCATAAGGGTCACGACTAAAGTTCCGAAGTCTCGAGGCCTAAGTGTGTCTGTTGTTCAATAAAGGATTACTCGAATTTTGTACTGACTCATTATTGCTTGGACTAGCAGAATGTACTGAGACATCGCTCGAAATTACTTGAGACATGATTGCAAAATGCGAAATAAGAATTTAAAAAGTAAAAAAAAAAAAATATAACTAGGGGAACACACGAGACAGTAAACTTAAATGGGAAGAAAATACTTAACTATTCTGCATAAGTAAAGAAAAATGACAAGTCACACTATAGAGCAAGGAAAGCTCACATAAAACAATCAACTGGATAAGCAACACTTTGATAATCAAGAGATATTATACTTTACTCAGATCAAATTTACTCAAATTTACCTTAATTTGAATTAATGGGACAGTGAGTTGTCTTTACTCTCAATTCAACAAGGAAATTTAATAATAAATGATAAATCAATCAAAAATGATAAAATGGAATCAATACATCTTGTGCAAAATTAAAATAGACTGGGAAAGCAATTCTCGAAAAAAAATAAGGTGACACAAAGAATAAAATATTATGCACAAAACACAAGAAATGTAAAACTGAAATCACAGAATATTGCACTGAAATAAACTGTAGCAATATTGCAAATAACAATTACTAATCAAAAATTACTGCACAACACAACACTACATAAAAATTTTCTGAAAGAAAAAATTAATGGCAGCACAATACTTGCACAAGAGTCATTGCAGAATGAGTCAATACTGCATTAATAAAAAAAATTGCACACACAAGAAAATGCAGTTCACAAGAACAACAAAAAAATATCAAGGAATGAACTGATTGAACACTAATTCTTAATTGCAGCTTATGCAAACATTTGCTGATCAAGCAAAAGAATGATTTACTTAAAAAAAAAAAGTTAAAAATTGCACTAAGAGTGAATTTGATCAATGAAATATGAACAATATGAATAAAAATAAAGGACATGAAATACAAAACAGAGAAAGATTAACACTTACAATAGTGCAGGAAAACAACACCAATAAGCACAATACTATGATAATTTTCTTGCAATAAGGTCTTGTGCTGACAAAAATTGGAAATAAATGTCACTATTATCTGTGGAGATAGAAGAAATTAGACACTGGCTAAAGAGCAAGAATTAGCACAAAAGAATGTTCAACACACAGTAAAATGGGAAATGAATTAATACAAAATCAGCACAAATATAAAAGGAAATACTGGGAAAAAGTAAATGAGGCACAACACTGGGTTGTGTTGCCTCACTGCCTTCACTGTATGAATTACTAGGCAAGGAACACAGTACTGTGAACACAAGATAATTGTGAAGTGTAAACACAAGTTAATACTGCTTATATATTGCATACAACAAGTATATAAAAAAAGAAACACAACATAACAGATATAAAAATAAAGCACAAAAAATTAAACTAAGAAAGAAGAAATATTTCAAACAGAATGTAATGAACACTGAGTCTAATCAAAAGTCACTGAATGTCACTAAGAAATCAGTGAAAAAATGTCTCAACACTCGCAAATGTCTCTACAAGTTGATGGTGGAGAGGTGAAGGCAGGGTGGTGGTAGAGGTGGTGGAGGTGGTGGAGGTGGTGGAGGTGGTGGAGGTGGTGGTGGTTGAGTCTTGTGGGCTGGCAGCGATCTCCACTCGGCAATTTCTCGAAGAATTTTGTGCTTATATCGATGATAGACACACATAGGAGGCTTTTACGTTGGCGCTCAGGGACGACGGAACAATCTTGCATCTTGACCCCCTATGCGGTCCGTAAAATAAGGTGCTAAGCCCCAATATAAGAGTGAAAAACAATGGTGGTGGGTAGGAGTGGGTGAAGGCAGTGCGCTGGGACACTGTCTGAGTGACTAGGCCGACTGGGTAGACTGGGTAACCCATGCACTCTGGGTACACCCACACTAGGCACGAGAATATTCTAAGCCAGGCTGGCTTAAAAACCCACAAAATACCACAACACTACAGGGATGGTATAAGCACTCAGGATGGCTTGGAACTGGGAACACAAAGCAATGGTGAAGGCTGGAACTCATGTGGCTTGCTTGAGTACTGAGGGTTAGCCACCTGGGTTAGTTGGTTGGCTTGCTTGGCTGGCTGACTTAAGCCCTTCACACAGGCTGGCTTGAGAACTTGTAGTAATGGATGGAAAGCTGGCTAACAGGCTAGGCTAGGACTGGGTCAGGCTGGGTGGCTTAGAGCTTGTCTCCCCCCACAGACTGGCTTGGCAGTTTGGCTTAATTTGCAAACCCAGGTCAACTCCTTTGAAGTAATGCAAATAAGCAGAGAAAGCACAAGGACTAGCCAGGAAGTAGTGCAGAGAAGCTGGTGAGTGCTTGGTCGGGGCAGCTGGCTGTTTAGCTAGGCTGCCATGCAGTCACACACAAGGTCCATCGGCTGATAGAAGTTAATCTCCATACATCTGCGTAAATATCAAATTTACGTGCTCACTGCTGGCACCATTTGTTGAGAGGGTTCCGTGGAGATATGATGGTTGGAGATAAACACACTTGTTGGGTGGTAACACTTACATTAGCAGAGTGTGAGAGGGGAGCCCAGCCTGCCTGTAACCGACTGTAGGTCTATCCGTGGACTGAGACAGGGACAGCACGTCTGACGCTCACATGCAGCATCAGGTGACATCACACATGCTAGCCGCTAAGTCTAGCAATGGGTCGTTTATATAAAACATATGGATGGTACTAACTATGACACTCAGATAACATACAACATATGTAGGGGATCAGCAACTATGCTGACAGCTGAGCCGAAGAGCCAGAAATGAATATGCTTGGATAAGGAGAGATGCCCAGCATCAGAAAGAGTGACATAGCATCAAAAACCAGATCTGACCCAAAGTTGTTATACAGCCACATCAGGAGGAAAACAACAGTCAAGAACCAGGTAATCAGGTTGAGGTAGGAAGGAGGAGAGTTCACTGGGAATGACAAGGAAGTACATGAGGAGCTCAGCTTATGATTCAGCGAGGTATTCACACTGGAGACAGAGAGGCTTCCAGCAAACCGAGGTGGTAGGGTGCATCAGCATGCAATGGACACACTGCACACAACCGAGGCTAGATGAATTAGATACCTCAAAGGCAGTGAGCCCAGATAATCTCTCTCCTTGAGTCCTGAGAGAGGGAGCAGATGCACTCTGTGTGCCGCTAACAACAATCTTCAATAAAGCTATCGAAACAGAGCAACTGTCTGAGGTGTGGAAGACAGCAAATGTAGTCCAGACTTTTAAGAAAGGAGACAGACAAGAGACAGACAGGCTACACTAAATTACAGACCAGTGTCACTGTCATTTATAACATGTAAAGTTTTAGAGAAGATTATCAGGAGAAGAGTGGTGAAGCACCTAGAAAGGAATAAGCTCATACATAACAACAACACGGCTTCAGGGAAGGAAAATCCTGCCTCACAAACATACTGGAGTTCGACAGAGTGACAAAAGTAAGCTACGAGAAAGAGAGGGATCGGTACGCTGCATTTTGGACTGTGAGAAGGCTTTCGACAGTACCACACAAAAAACTGGCTGGAAAGCTAGAGGACCAGTCAGGAATAGGAGGGAAAGTATTTCGATGGATTAGGAAATAACTGACAGGAAGGAAACGTGTGTTGGAACGAGACGAGGTGTCAGAGTGGTTGCAAGTGCCGTGGGGTCGTTCAAGGTTCAGTTCTATGTAAAGTGCTGTTTACTGTATATGTGAATGACATGACGGAAGGGATAGATTCAGTGTCGCTGTTCGCAGACGATGTACAACTAATGAGGAGAATAATACAAGAGGAAGAGGATCAGGTAAGCCTACAAGGGGGTGTGGACAGGCTGCAAGCCTCGTCCAACAAATGGCTCCTGAAGTTTAACACCCAACAATTGCAAAATTATGAAGCTTGGGGATGGACAAACAAGACCGCAGATGGAATACAGCCTAAGAGGTCAAAGGCTGTAAAATTCATTCATGGGAAAGGATCGTGGGTTAAGCATCATACCGAGCACAAATGAGGCCCACATCAACCAAATAACTGCTGCAGCATATTGGCGCCTGGCAAACCAGAGAATAGCGTTTCAACATCTAAGAAGTCATTCACGATACTGTACACTGTTGGAGTATTCAGCACCAGTATGGAACCCACACCTCGTCAAACATGTAAAAAAAAGGACACAAGTGCAACTAATGTGACATTTTATTGTGGCAACGTTTCGCTCTCCAGGAACTTTGTCAAGCCGCTCCTGGAGAGCGAAACGTTGCCACAATAAAATGTCACATTAGTTGCACTTGTGTCCTTTTACTTTACATATTGTCGGTAATTCTACCAACATTATTACAAACATGTAAAGAAATTAGAGAAATTGCAAAGGTTTGCAACAAGAGCAGTCCTGGAGCTGAGGAGAAGGTCCTACAAGGAGAGGTTAAGGAAACTCAACCTGACAACACTGGAGGACAGAAGGGAAAGGGGGGACATGATAACGTATAAAATACTGAGAGGAATTGATAGGATGAATGGGGACAGAATGCTTCGGAGATGGGACACAGCAACAATGGGTCACAGCTGGAAGATGAAAACTTAGATGAGTCATAGGGATGCTAGGAAGTGCTTCTTCAGTCTTGCAATTGTCAGGAAGCGGAACGGTCTGAAGAATGATGTAGTGGAGGCAGGATCCTCGCATAGCTTTAAGCAGAGGTATGATAAAGCTAATGGTGCAGGGAAAGTGACCCAGTAGCGGCCAGTGAAGAGGCGGGGTCAGGAGCTATGAATCGACCCCTGCAACAACAACTAGGTGAGTACATACACACACACACACACACACACACACACACACACACACACACACACACACACACACACACATACATACATACACACACACATACACACACACACAACAAGAAAGGACTACACTGAAAGAGAGGGTACAGAGACGCAAGGAGGAACGAGAAGCAATGAAAATGAGCAGGACCCAGACACAGGAGGAAGGGCAAACACACCCCACAGAATCTCCCACCAAAAGACTCCACCCGCGACATTCCCAACGCAACTGAGCAACCTATACTACAACCCACTCACTGTTCCCTCTGCCACCAACCCCCATATCACAAACCTCACCCCAACAGCTGTCCCTTATGGGAATTCTGACCCCACCCCCATCAACACAAACCCCACCTACACCACAGCCCCATATAGGCCCCCACCAAGGCTCTCGCTCCCCCAACCCCAATATTCTTGCATGACCACAATGATAGAAAAGAAACTAAAGGTTTGGTACACAAACGCGGATGGAATAACGAATAAACATGAGGAGTGGAATGAAAGAATCAGTGAAAAATCCCCAGACATCATAGCAGTCACAGAAACAAAACTCGCTGAGACAATAACAGACACAATCTTCCCAACAGGATATCAGATCCTGAGGAAAGATAGAAGGAGTAGAGGGGGAGGAGGGGTTGCACTGCTCATAAAACACCAATGGGGATTTGAGGAAATGGAAGGCATGGACATGATTGGAGAAAGAGACTACATTGTAGGTACAATTCAGTCCGGAGAACATAAAGTAGTCATTGGAGTGATGTATAACCCACCACAGAACTGCAGGAGGCCGAGAGAGGAGTACGAAGAAAACAACAGGGTGATGGTGGACACACTGGCTGAGGTGGCAACAAGAGCTCACTCGAGCAGAGCAAAGTTACTGGTAATGGGCGATTTCAACCACAGGGAGATCGACTGGGAAAACTTGGAGCCACATGGGGGTCCCGATACATGGAGAGCCAAGATGATGGATGTGGTACTTGAAAACCTCATGCATCAACATGTCAGGGACACAACCAGAGAGAGAGGGGAGGATGAGCCAGCAAGACTGGATCTTGTGTTCACCCTGAGCAGTTCAGACATTGAGGACATCACTTGCGAGAGAACCCTTGGAGCTAGCGATCATGTGGTTCTGAGTTTTGACTATATAGTAGAGTTACAAGTGGAGAAGGTAACAGGAACTGAAGGGGACAGGCCAAACTATAAAAGGGGGGACTACACAGGTATGAGAAACTTCCTGCAGGAGGTTCAGTGGGACAGAGAAATGGTAGGAAAATCAGTAAACGAGATGATGGAATATGTGGCAACAAAGTGCAAGGAGGCAGAGGAAAGTTTTGTTCCCAAGGGAAACAGAAATAATAGGAAGACCAAAACGAGTCCTTGGTTTACCCGAAGGTGTAGGGAGGCAAAAACTAAGTGCAACAGAGAATGGAAAAGGTACAGGAGGCATAGGACCCAGGAAAACAAGGAGATTAGTAGAAGAGCCAGAAACGAGTATGCGCAGATAAGGAGGGAGGCCCAGCGACAGTATGAAAACGACATAGCATCGAAAGTCAAATCTGACCCGAAACTGCTGTATAGCCACATTAGGAGGAAGACAACAGTCAAGGACCAGGTGATAAGCCTGAGGAAAGAAGGTGGAGAACTCACAAGAAACGATCAAGAGGTATGTGAGGAGCTCAACACGAGATTTAAGGAAGTATTTACAGTAGAGACAGGAAGGACTCTGGGGGGACAGACCAGATGGGGACACCAGCAAGGAATACACCAACAAGTGTTGGACGACATACATACAGATGAGGAGGAGGTGAAGAGACTGCTAAGGGACATCGATACCTCAAAGGCAATGGGACCGGACAACATCTCTCCGTGGGTCCTTAGAGAGGGAGCAGATATGTTGTGCGTGCCACTTACCACAATCTTCAACACATCCCTGGAAACTGGGCAACTACCTGAGGTATGGAAGACGGCAAATGTAGTTCCCATTTTCAAAAAAGGAGACAGAAAAGAGGCACTAAACTATAGACCTGTGTCATTGACGTGTATAGTATGCAAAATTATGGAGAAGATTATCAGGAGGAGAGTGGTGGAGCACCTGGAACGGAACAGGAGTATAAATGCCAACCAGCACGGATTCACGGAAGGCAAATCCTGTGTCACAAACCTTCTGGAGTTTTATGATAAAATAACAGAAGTAAGACAAGAGAGAGAGGGGTGGGTTGATTGCATCTTCTTGGACTGCAAGAAGGCCTTTGACACAGTTCCTCACAAGAGATTAGTGCAGAAGCTAGAGCATCAGGCGCATATAACAGGAAGGGCACTGCAATGGATCAGAGAATACCTGACAGGGAGGCAACAACGAGTCACAGTGGGCACCTGTGACGAGCGGGGTCCCACAGGGGTCGGTCCTAGGACCAGTGCTATTTTTGGTATATGTGAACGACATGACGGAAGGGTTAGACTCAGAAGTGTCCCTGTTTGCAGATGATGTGAAGTTAATGAGGAGAATTAAATCTGATGAGGACCAGGCAGGACTTCAAAGAGACCTGGACAGACTGGACACCTGGTCCAGCAAATGGCTTCTCGAATTTAATCCTGCCAAATGCAAAGTCATGAAGATAGGGGAAGGGCACAGAAGACCACAGACAGAGTATAGGCTAGGTAGGTTACACACACACACACATACACACCAAACAGCCTAGCAAGTGACGTAGTTGAGGCAGGAACCATACATAGCTTGAAGACGAGGTATGACAAAGCTCAGGATGCAGATAGAGAGAGGACCTAGTAGCGATCAGTGAAGAGGCGGGGCCAGGAGTCTCGACCCCTGCAACCACAATTAGGTGAGTACACACACACATACACACACATGGTCAGTGGCTTGTGACTGCTCACGTCTTCCTTCTAATTATTCTTATGTATTGTTTTGTTCCTTTCCTTCACCCTCCCTCCTCCCTTTACATCTCTCCTCTCCCTCACTCCCCTCACCCTCCCTCTCATAATCCCTGACTACCATGACCGTAATTCCCATCACCCTCCCTCCCTGTACCAGTTTTTTCTTCCCTCTTCCCTCAAACATTCTTCCTCTCTCCTTCCCCTCTTTACACCCCTCCCTCCCTCAACTCTTTCCCCTCAGTCCTTCACTCTTACAATAGCAAATTCCATTTCTCGTGTGTAAAGGATAGACTATCCTGAGAGAAGGTAATTCCCAGGTGATAGTAACTCCAGTACTGCTGGAAGGAAACCTTCGATGCTGTCGCAGCTGATGACCCTTTACTGGAATACTTGACGATATCCTCATTTTCTTACTGAAGTCTCCCAGCTCAGACTGACACTACTGAAGTCTCCCAGCTCAGACTGACACTACTGAAGTCTCCCAGCTCAGACTGACACTACTGAAGTCTCCCAGCTCAGACTGACACTACTGAAGTCTCCCAGCTCAGACTGACACTACTGAAGTCTCCCAGCTCAGACTGACACTACTGAAGTCTCCCAGCTCAGACTGACACTACTGAAGTCTCCCAGCTCAGACTGACACTACTGAAGTCTCCCAGCTCAGACTGACACTACTGAAGTCTCCCAGCTCAGACTGACACTACTGAAGTCTCCCAGCTCAGACTGACACTACTGAAGTCTCCCAGCTCAGACTGACACTACTGAAGTCTCCCAGCTCAGACTGACACTACTGAAGTCTCCCAGCTCAGACTGACACTACTGAAGTCTCCCAGCTCAGACTGACACTACTGAAGTCTCCCAGCTCAGACTGACACTACTGAAGTCCCCCATCTCAGACTGACACTACTGAAGTCCCCCATCTCAGACTGACACTACTGAAGTCTCCCAGCTAAGCCTGACACTACTGAAGTCTCCCAGCTCAGACTGACACTACTGAAGTCTCCCAGCTCAGACTGGCACTACTGAAGTCTCCCAGCTCAGACTGACACTACTGAAGTCTCCCAGCTCAGACTGACACTACTGAAGTCTCCCAGCTCAGACTGACACTACTGAAGTCTCCCAGCTCAGACTGACACTACTGAAGTCTCCCAGCTCAGACTGACACTACTGAAGTCTCCCAGCTCAGACTGACACTACTGAAGTCTCCCAGCTCAGACTGACACTACTGAAGTCCCCCATCTCAGACTGACACTACTGAAGTCTCCCAGCTAAGCCTGACACTACTGAAGTCTCCCAGCTCAGACTGACACTACTGAAGTCTCCCAGCTCAGACTGGCACTACTGAAGTCTCCCAGCTCAGACTGACACTACTGAAGTCTCCCAGCTCAGACTGACACTACTGAAGTCCCCCATCTCAGACTGACACTACTGAAGTCTCCCAGCTAAGCCTGACACTACTGAAGTCTCCCAGCTCAGACTGACACTACTGAAGTCTCCCAGCTCAGACTGACACTACTGAAGTCTCCCAGCTCAGACTGGCACTACTGAAGTCTCCCAGCTCAGACTGACACTACTGAAGTCTCCCAGCTCAGACTGACACTACTGAAGTCTCCCAGCTCAGGCTGACTCTACTGAAGTCTCCCAGCTCAGACTGGCACTACTGAAGTCTCCCAGCTCAGACTGACACTACTGAAGTCTCCCAGCTCAGACTGGCACTACTGAAGTCTCCCAGCTCAGACTGACACTACTGAAGTCTCCCAGCTCAGACTGACACTACTGAAGTCTCCCAGCTCAGACTGACGGATTTCAACACCTTATATAAGCTCAGCTAAAGTCTTCAACAAGTGCGATAATGACGTAATAACGCACAAAATTGCGTGATAAAGGAATAACTGGAAAAATGAGCAGATGGATCTTGAACTTTCTAACCAACAGAACACAAAAAATTAAGCCAATTGCGACCACAGTGTAAATCTCTGTTCCACGAGGTACAGTACTCACCCCATAGTACCGTGTCATCCCTTGCTGACGATGCTAGAACTTATGTGAGTGTCATCTATTGAGGACACGGCAAAGCTACAAGTGGATATAAACCAAGTCTTCCAATGGTCTCAAGAATATAATTAATATGATGTTCAATTGGGACAAATTTCTGTTACACCGTTATGGAAAATTTGAGGAAACGAAATCTAGGAGGGAGTATAAAACAAATTCTAACCACACAGTAGTGTGAAAAAAACAGCATGAAGGACTTGGTAGTGATAATGTGAGAGAATCTCACCTTCAAGGATCACAACATTGTCACTATCACATCTGCGAGGAAAATGATAGGATGGATACTGAGAACCTCCAAAACAAGGGGTGACAAGCCAATGAGGATCCTTTTTAAGACACTTGTTCTCTCTAGACTAAAATTCTGCTGTACACTAAGAGCTCCATTCAAGGCAAGTGAAATTGCAGAATTGGAAAATGTAGAAAGAACCTTCAGTACATGTACAAATTCAGTCAAGAACCTTAATGAGAATATTTAAAGTCCCTTGACCTGTACTCTCTGGAATATAGGCGAGAAAGATACGTCATAACGTCATAATTTACACCCGGAAATACCTAGAGGGACTGGTCTCAAACATGCACACAGAAATTACTCCCCTTGGTAGCAAATGACTGAGCAGACGGTGCAACATACCCTCCCCCAAGCAAAGCAGAGGTGTCATGAGTACACTAACAGAGAAGGCAATGTGCCAGGGGCCCAAAACTGTTCTTCAGTAGCTTCCCAGCATACATAAAGAATATGACCAACAGACCTCTGGCTGTCTTCAAAAGGGAGCTGGACAGGAACCTAAAGTCAGTACCTGACCAGCCGGGCTGTGGTTCGTATGTTAGACTACATGCGACCAACAGTAACAGCCTGGTTGATCAAGCTCTCATCCACCGCAAGGCCTGGTCATGGACAGGCCGCGGGGGCGTTGACCCCCGGGACACCTTCAGCAATTATCAAGTATAATAGGAGACCAACACACAAAAGTTACATCAAATTTTTTTCATAAATATTTTACAATACTAACAACAAAATTAAACAAGCAAACAACGGCAGAAGCATGCAGCAGGTAAACAATAGCATAAGCAGGTAGCAGGTAAATAACAGCAGAAGCAGGCATCAGGTAAACAACAGCAGAAGCAGGTAGCAGGTAAATAACAGCAGAAGCAGGCATCAGGTAAACAACGGCAGAAGCAGGTAGCAGGTAAATAACAGCAGAAGCAGGCATCAGGTAAACAACGGCAGAAGCAGGTAGCAGGTAAATAACAGCAGAAGCAGGCAGCAGGTAAACAACAGCAGAAGCAGGTAGCAGGTAAATAACAGCAGAAGCAGGCATCAGGTAAACAACGGCAGAAGCAGGTAGCAGGTAAATAACAGCAGAAGCAGGCAGCAGGTAAATAACAGCAGAAGTAGACAGCAGGTAAGCAACAACAGAAGCAGGTAGCAGGTAAATAACAGTAGAAGCAGGCAGCAGGTAAATAACAGCAGAAGCAGGCAGCAGGTAAATAACAGCAGAAGCAGCAGCAGGTAAACAACAGCAGAAGCAGGTAGCACATAAACAATAGCAGAAGCAGGCAGCAGGTAAACAACAGCAGAAGCAGGTAGCAGATAAACAATAGCAGAAGCAGGCAGCAGGTAAACAACAGCAGAAGCAGGCAGCAGGTAAATAACAGCAGAAGTAGACAGCAGGTAAGCAACAACAGAAGCAGGTAGCAGGTAAATAACAGTAGAAGCAGGCAGCAGGTAAATAACAGCAGAAGCAAGCAGCAGGTAAACAACAGCAGAAGCAGGCAGCAGGCAAATAACAACAGAAGCAGGCAGCAGGTAAACAACAGCAGAAGCAGGCAGCGGGAAAATAACAGCAGAAGCAGGCAGCAGGTAAATAACAGCAGAAGCAAGCAGCAGGTAAATAACAGCAGAAGCAGGCAGCAGGTAAATAACAGCAGAAGCAGGCAGCAGGTAAATAACAGCAGAAGCAGGCAGCAGGTAAATAACAGCAGAAGCAGGCAGCAGGTAAATAACAGCAGAAGCAGGCAGCAGGTAAACAACGGCAGAAGCAGGCAGCAGGTAAATAACAGCAGAAGCAGGCAGCAGGTAAATAACAGCAGAAGCAGGCAACAGGTAAATAACAGCAGAAGCAGGCAGCAGGTAAGTAATAGCAGATTCAGGCAGCAGGTAAATAACAGCAGAAGCAGGCAACAGGTAAATAACAGCAGAAGCAGGCAGCAGGTAAATAACAGCAGAAGCAGGCAGCAGGTAAATAACAGCAGAATCAGGGAGCAGGTAAATAACAGCAGAAGCAGGCAACAGGCAAATAACAGTAGAAGCAGGCAGCAGGTAAATAACAGCAGAAACACGCAGCAGGTAAATAACAGCAGAAGCATGCAGCAGGTAAATAACAGCAGAAGCAGGCAGCAGGTAAATAACAGCAGAAACAGGCAGCAGGTAAATAACAGCAGAAGTAGGCAGCAAGTAAATAACAGCACAAGCAGGCAGCAGGTAAATAACAGCAGAAGCAGGCAGCAGGTAAATAACAGCAGAAGCAGGCAAAAGGTAAATAACAGAAGAAGCAGGCAGCAGGTAAATAACAGCAGAAGTAGGCAGCAAGTAAATAACAGCAGAAGCAGGCAAAAGGTAAATAACAGCAGAAGTAGGCAGCAGGTAAATAACAGCAGAAGCAGGCAAAAGGTAAATAACAGCAGAAGCAGGCAGCAGGTAAATAGAAGCAGAAGCAGGCAGCAGGTAAATAACAGCAGAAGCAGGCAGCAGGTAAATAACAGCAGAAGCAGGCAAAAGGTAAATAACAGCAGAAGCAGGCAGCAGGAAAATAACAGCAGAAGCAGGCAGCAGGTAAATAACAGCAGAAGCAGGCAAAAGGTAAATAACAGCAGAAGCAGGCAGCAGGTAAATAACAACAGAAGCAGGCAGCAGGTAAACAACAGCAGAAGCAGGTAGCAGGTAAATAACAGCAGAAGCAGGCAGCAGGTAAATAACAGCAGAAGCAGGCAGCAGATAAATAACAGCAGAATCAGGCAGCAGGTAAATAACAGCAGAAGCAGGCAACAGGTAAATAACAGCAGAAGGAGGTAAAAGGTAAATAACAGCAGAAGCAGGCAGCAGGTAAATAACAGCAGAATCAGGCAGCAGGTAAATAAGAGCAGAAGCAGGCAGCAGGTAAATAACAGCAGAATCAGGGAGCAGGTAAATAATAGCAGAAGCAGGCAGCAGGTAAATAACAGCAGAATCAGGCAGCAGGAAAATAACAGCAGAAGCAGGCAGCAGGTAAATAACAGCAAAAGCAGGCAGCAGGTAAATAACAGCAGAATCAGGCAGCAGGTAAATAACAGCAGAAGCAGGCAACAGGTAAATAACAGCAGAAGGAGGCAAAAGGTAAATAACAGCAGAAGCAGGCAGCAGGTAAATAACAGCAGAATCAGGGAGCAGGTAAATAATAGCAGAAGCAGGCAGCAGGTAAATAATAGCAGAAGCAGGCAGCAGGTAAATAACAGCAGAATCAGGGAGCAGGTAAATAATAGCAGAAGCGGGCAGCAGGTAAATGACAGCAGAATCAGGCAGCAGGAAAATAACAGCAGAAGCAGGCAGCAGGTAAATAACAGCAGAATCAGACAGCAGGTAAATAACAGCAGAAGCAGGCAGCAGGTAAATAACAGCAGAATCAGGCAGCAGGTAAATAACAGCAGAAGCAGGCAGCAGGTAAATAACAGCAGAAGCAGGCAGCAGGTAAATAACAGCAGAATCAGGCAGCAGGTAAATAACAGCAGAAGCAGGCAGCAGGTAAATAACAGCAGAAGCAGGCAGCAGGTAAATAATAGCAGAAGTAGGCAGCAGGTAAATAACAGCAGAATCAGACAGCAGGTAAATAACAGCAGAAGCAGGCAGCAGGTAAATAACAGCAGAATCAGGCAGCAGGTAAATAACAGCAGAATCAGGCAGCAGGTAAATAACAGCAGAAGCAGGCAGCAGGTAAATAACAGCAGAATCAGGCAGCAGGTAAATAACAGCAGAAGCAGGCAGCAGGTAAATAACAGCAGAAGCAGGCAGCAGGTAAATAACAGCAGAAGCAGGCAGCAGGTAAATAACAGCAGAAGCAGGCAGCAGGTAAATAACAGCAGAAGCAGGCAGCAAGTAAGACAAGTCGCATGTTACAATAAGGGGAAGGTTAACCTCCAGCTTGAAGCTTAACCTCCAGCTTGAAGCTTAACCACCAGCTTGAAGCTTAACCTCCAGCCTGAAGGTTAACCTCCAGCTTGAAGCTTAACCTCCAGCTTGAAGCTTAGCCTCCAGCTTGAAGCTTGACCTTCAGCTTGAAGCTTAACCTCCAGCCTGAAGCTTAACCTCCAGCTTGAAGGTTAACCTCCAGCTTGAAGGTTAACCTCCAGCTTGAAGCTTAACCTCCAGCTTGAAGCTTAACCTCCAGCCTGAAGGTTAACCTCCAGCTTGAAGGTTAACTTCCAGCTTGAAGGTTAACCTCCTGCTTGAAGCTTAACCTCCAGCTTGAAGCTTAACCTCCAGCTTGAAGGTTAACCTCCAGCTTGAAGCTTAACCTCCAGCTTGAAGCTTAACCTCCAGCTTGAAGCTTAACCTCCAGCTTGAAGCTTAACCTCAAGCCTGAAGCTTAACCTCCAGCTTGAAGGTTAACCTCCAGCTTGAAGCTTAACCTCCAGCTTGAAGCTTAACCTCCAGCTTGAAGGTTAACCTCCGGCTTGAAGGTTAACCTCCAGCTTCAAGCTTAACCTCCAGCTTCAAGCTTAACCTCCAGCTTAAAGCTTAACCTTCAGCTTGAAGCTTAACCTCCAGCTTGAAGCTTAACCTCCAGCTTGAAGCTTAACCTCCAGCTTGAAGCTTAACCTCCAGCCTGAAGCTTAACCTCCAGCTTGAAGGTTAACCTCCAGCTTGAAGCTTAACCTCCAGCATGAAGCTTTAACTCCAGCTTGAATCTTAACCTCCAGTCTGAAGCTTAACGTCCAGCTTGAAGGTTAACCTCCAGCTTGAAGCTTAACCTCCAGCTTGAAGGTTAACCTCCAGCTTGAAGGTTAACCTCCAGCTTGAAGGTTAACCTCCAGCTTGAAGCTTAACCTCCAGCTTGAAGCTTAACCTCCAGCCTGAAGCTTAACCACCAGGTTGTTACCAGACTCTTGTCCACTCTGACAAAAGATTACTCCACCTTAAGTACCAATTTTCACTCAGTTTTGTGTCCACTTTGCCTCAGTTTTATTAATTTCCTGTAATTCATCAAGAAATAAATACGAATGACTAATAATGAAGATTTATACACGTCCGGAGAGACGCAGAGACTGCACACTGACACTAACTTTATGTCTTGTCTTAATAAAGCAATAACATTTTTAGTCGTTGCGCGTATATGAAGGTAATTACTATAATATATGAAGGTAATTACTATAATATATGAAGGTAATTACTATAATATATGAATGTAATCACTATAATACATGAAGGTAATCACTATAATATATGAAGGTAATCACTATAATATATGAAGGTAATCACTATAATATATGAAGGTAATCACTATAATACATGAAGGTAATCACTATAATATATGAAGGTAATCACTATAATATATGAAGGTAATTACTATAATACATGAAGGTAATCACTATAATATATGAAGGTAATCACTATAATATATGAAGGTAATCACTATAATACATGAAGGTAATCACTATAATATATGAAGGTAATTACTATAATATATGAAGGTAATTACTATAATACATGAAGGTAATCACTATAATATATGAAGGTAATTACTATAATATATGAAGGTAATCACTATAATATATGAAGGTAATTACTATAATATATGAAGGTAATTACTATAATATATGAATGTAATCACTATAATACATGAAGGTAATCACTATAATATATGAAGGTAATCACTATAATATATGAAGGTAATCACTATAATATATGAAGGTAATCACTATAATACATGAAGGTAATCACTATAATATATGAAGGTAATCACTATAATATATGAAGGTAATTACTATAATACATGAAGGTAATCACTATAATATATGAAGGTAATCACTATAATACATGAAGGTAATCACTATAATATATGAAGGTAATTACTATAATATATGAAGGTAATTACTATAATACATGAAGGTAATCACTATAATATATGAAGGTAATTACTATAATATATGAAGGTAATCACTATAATATATGAAGGTAATTACTATAATATATGAAGGTAATTACTATAATATATGAAGGTAATTACTATAATATATGAAGGTAATCACTATAATATATGAAGGTAATTACTATAATATATGAAGGTAATTACTATAATATATGAAGGTAATCACTATAATATATGAAGGTAATTACTATAATATATGAAGGTAATTACTATAATATATGAAGGTAATCACTATAATATATGAAGGTAATTACTATAATATATGAAGGTAATTACTATAATATATGAAGGTAATTACTATAATATATGAAGGTAATTACTATAATATATGAAGGTAATCACTATAATATATGAATGTAATCACTATAATACATGAAGGTAATCAGTATAATACATGAAGATAATCACTATAATATATGAAGGTAATCACTATAATACATGAAGGTAATCACTATAATATATGAAGGTAATCACTATAATATATGAAGGTAATCACTATAATATGTGAAGATAATCACTATAATATATGAAGGTAATCACTATAATACATGAAGATAATCACTATAATATATGAAGGTAATCACTATAATACATCAAGGTAATCACTATAATATATGAAGGTAATCACTATAATACATGAAAATAATCACTATAATATATGAAGGTAATCACTATAATACATAAAGGTAATCACTATAATACATAAAGGTAATCACTATAATACATAAAAGTAATCACTATAATATATGAAGACAATCACTATAATATATGAAGGTAATGGCTATAATATGTGAAGGTAATCACTATAATACATAAAGATAATCACTATAATATATGAAGATAATGACTATAATATGTGAAGGTAATCACTATAATACATAAAGATAATCACTATAATATATGAAGGTAATCACTATAATATGTGAAGGTAATCACTATAATACATGAAAATAATTACATTAAGTTCTAAAGGTTAATAATACAAGTGCTGTAAAATTTGGAACTTTCTCAAGATCCAAATTCAAGTACCAACCGCAGTGTTTGGACAAGATCTTTGTCATAGAAAATAACCCATTAGTAAAAAACAGACCTTGGAAGGCTTTAAATGGTATGGAAACGTGGACGTCTTACCACTTCTCACCACTCGTCCAGAGAACAATGACTAGATAAAGTGAATTATATATATGCTCTCTTAGATGTGGTAGAAATATCGACATTTATAACCTGTTCCCTAAAGAGGCTCTCACACTTATGAGTCATCAATAACAACACTCTTGTGGTTCTAGTGATGGTTCACTACTGTTACCACCAGTTAACACACCAGCATACATAAGGGGGATTACCAATAGACCCCTGACAGTCTTCAAGCTGGCACTGGACAAGCATCTAAAGTCGGTACCTGACCAGCCGGGCTGTGGCTCGTACGTTGGATTGCGTGCAGCAAGCAGTAACAGCCTCCTTGATCAGGCTCTGATCCACCAGGAGGTACGGTCACAGGCCGGGCCGCGGGGGTGTTGACCCCCGAGCTCTTTCCAGGTAAACTCCAGGTAAACCAGCAGTAAGCTGTGACGCAGGGCAGTTTAACTTCACGGAATGAACACTGATAGAAAGTAAATCCTACAACATACTGGTCTGGTGATGGACCAGGCCGCGGGGGCGTTGACCCCCGGAACACCCTCCAGGTATACCTCAATGAAAAAAGCCACTTTGACTTGTTTGGGTTAATTTAAACATGTGTTAAACTATGTATGATAATTATATTTGTGTATCTGCACACGAATAAACTTTACTTGCTTATGGATACCGACCTAATATATGCAACACAGAGTCAACTATCATATGCAATGACTTTACCTCTCACAACATAAAGGCTAATTACGTTTGGATAAAAAGGTCACACAAGTGTTACTAAATCTACACACACACACACACATACACACACACACACACACACACACACACACACACACACACACACACACACACACACACACACAATACATACTAGCGAACCTAAGAATAGCATTCCGACATCTCAGCAAGGAGTCGTTCCGGAAACTGGACACCGTGTACGTCAGGCTCATATTGGAGTATGCAGCACCAGTTTGGAACTCACACTTAACAAAGATGTCAGGAAACTAGAGAAAGTGCAAAGGTTTGCAACGAGACTAATTCCGGAGCTAAGGGGCATGTCCTACGAGGAGAGGTTAAGAGAACTCGACCTCACGACACTGGAGGACAGGATAGAGAGGGGGGACATGATAACATCATATAAAATACTGAAAGAAATCGACAAGGTGGACAAAGCCAGGATGTTCCAGAGATGGGACACAGCAGCAAGGAGTCAGGGGTCATAATTGGAAGTTGAAGACTCGGATGAGTCACAGGGATGTTAGGAAGTATTTCTTCAGTCACAGAGTTGTCAAGAAGTGGAAAAGTCTGGAAAGAAAGTAGTGGAGGCAGGATCCATACATAACTTTAAGAAGAGGTATATTGAAGCTCATGGAGGAGGGAGAGAGTTGACCTAGTGGCGACCAGTGAAGAGGCGGAGCCAGGAGCTATGAATCGACCCCTGAAACCACAATTAGGTGAGTACAATTAGATGTGTATATACACACACACACACGCACACACACACACACACACACACACACACACACACACACACACACACACACACACACACACACACACACACACACACACACACACACACACACACACACAGGAACCATACATAGTTTTAAGACGAGGTATGATAAAGTTCATGAAGCAGGAAGAGGGAGGACCCAGTAGCGGTCAGTGAAGAGGAGGTGCCAGGAGCTGAGTATCGACCCCTGCAACCACAACTAGGTAAGTACAATTAGGTGAGTACACACACACAATGGGCGAAAGGGGACTACACAGTAGGAACAATTCAGTCTGGGGGCCCTAAGGTGGTAACTGCAGTGATATACAAGGTGCAGAGAGCAATAGACCAATGGTGGACACACTAGCTGA
Organism: Cherax quadricarinatus; assembly: GCF_038502225.1. Lineage (NCBI taxonomy): Eukaryota > Metazoa > Arthropoda > Malacostraca > Decapoda > Parastacidae > Cherax > Cherax quadricarinatus. Next base: position 22,026,757 of record NC_091320.1, on the reverse strand, counting down.
GGTGGTCAGAAGTGCTCACATGGGTAGGGCAAAGTTACTAGTTATGGGCGATCTCAGTTACCAGGATATCGACTGGGAAAACCTGGAGCCTCACGGTGGTACCGAAATGATGGAAGTGGTACCGGAACACCTCATGCATAAACATGTTATGGACACTACCAGAGAAAGAGGTGAGGATGAACCAGCAAGACTGGACTTAGTATTCACCTTGAGTAGTTCAGATATCAAGGAAATTCCATACGAAAGTTCCCTCGGAGCTAGTGATTACGTGGTTCAGAGCGTCGAATATATAGTAGAGTTACAAGTGGAGAGGGAAGCAGGAATAGGATGCGAGAAGCCAAACTACAAAAGGGGTAACTACACAGGCATAAGGAATTTCCTGCAAGAGGTTCAGTGGGAAAGATAATTGCTGGGAAAGTCAGTAAATGAAATGATGGACTATGTGACAACAAAATGCAAGGAGGCAGAGGAGAGGCTTGTTCTCAAGGGCAACAGAAATAATGGGAAGACCAGAACGAGTCCCTGGTTCACTCTTAGGTGTAGAGAGACAAAACCTAAGTGTACTAGACAATGAGAAAAGTACAGAAGACAAAGGACCCAGGAAAATAAAGAGATTAGTTGAAGAGCCAGAAACGAATATGCACAGATAAGGATGGAGGCCCAGCGACAATACGAAGACGACATATCATCGAAAGCCAAGTCTGACCTGAAGCTGTTGTACAGCCACATCAGGAGGAAAACAACAGTCAAGGACCAGGTAATCAGGCTGAGGAAAGTAGGTGGGGAGCTCACAAGAAACGACCAAGTATGTGAGGAGCTCAACACGAGATTTAAAGAAGTATTTACAGTGGAGTCAGAAAGGACTCTGGAAAGCCGGAACAGTGGGGTACACCAAGTGCTGGACGAAATACACACAACCGAGGAGGAGGTGAAAACACTGCTAAGTGAACTAAATAGTAGTATGTCATTGATGTCAGCTAGGCCCGTATACCTTGCATAGGTACTTGTAGAAATAAAGATATTATATTATATTATTAAAGGCAGTGGGACCGGACAACATCTCTCCGTGGGTCCTTAGAGAGAAAACGGAAACGCTGTGTGCCGCTAACAACAATTTTCAACACATCCATTGAAACTGGGTAACTACATGAGATGGGGGGAAAACGGGCAAGGCAGTCTCATTTTTTAAGAAAGGTGATAGACATGAGGTACTAAACTACAGACCAATGTCACTGACATGTATAGTATGCAAAGTCATGGAGAAGACTATCAGGAGGAGAGTGGTGGAACACAGACAGGAACACGTTTATACACGACAACCAAGCACGGTTTCAGGGAAGGAAAATCCTGTGTCACAAACTTACTGGAGTTGTACGACAAGGTAACAGAAGTAAGACAAGAGAGAGAGAGAGGGTGGGTAGATTGCATTTTCTTGGAGTACAAGAAGGCTTTCGACACAGTCGCACACAAGAGATTAGCACAAAAACTACCATTTACTACACCATTTACCATATCATCTACTACACCATTTACCATACCATTTGCCATGTCATTTACCAATCATCTACTACACCATTTACCATACCATTTGCCATGTCATTTACCAATCATCTACCACACCATTTACCATACCATATACCCACCATTTACCACACAAATTACCTCACCATGTACCACACCATTTACTACACCATTACCATACCATTTATCCCACCATTCACCATACTATTTACCACACCATTTACACACTATTTACCACACCATTTACCATACCATTTACCACACCATTTGCCATACCATTTACCACGCCATTCACCACACCGTTTACCACACCATTTACCATATCATTTACTATACTATTTAACACACCATTTACCATACCATTTACCATATCATTTACCATACCATTTTTCACACCATTCACCATACTATTTACCACACCATTTACCACGCCGTTTACCATACCACTTACCATTTACCATACTACTTATCACACTATTCACCATACCATTTACCACACCAATTACCATACCATTTACCATACCATTTACCACACCATTTATCATACCATTTACCATACCATTTATCACACTATTCACCATACCATTTACCACGCCATTTACCATACCATTTACCTTAAAGTTTACTATACCATTTACCACACTATTTACCATGCCATTTACCATACCATTTACCACACCATTTACCATGCCATTTACCACACTATTTACCATACCATTTACCATTCCATTTACCATACCATTTACGACACCATTTACCATACCATTTACCTTACCATTTATCATACCATTTACCACACCATTTACCATACCATTTACCACACCATTTCCCATGCCATTTACCACAACATTTACCATGCCATTTACCACATCATTTACTCCACCCTTTACCATACTATCTACCACACCATTTACCATGCCATTTACCACATCATTTATCATACCATTTACCTTACCATTTATCATACCATTTACCACACCATTTACCATACCATTTACCACACCATTTACCATACTATTTACCACACCATTTACCATACCATTTACCACACCATTTACCATACCATTTACCACACCATTTACCATACTATTTACCACACCATTTACCATACTATTTACCACACCATTTACCATACCATTTACCACACCATTTACCATACCATTTACCACAACCTTTACCATGCCATTTACCACACCATTTACCATACCATTTACCACAACATTTACCATGCCATTTACCACACCATTTACCATACCATTTACCACACCATTTACCATACCATTTACCACAACATTTACCATGCCATTTACCACACCATTTACCACACCATTTACCACAACATTTACCATGCCATTTACCACACCATTTATCACACTATTTACCACACCATTTACCATGCCATTTACCACACCATTTACTAAGGCTTTATCCTGGTAGTCGTTGAAGGAGGTTCACCGCTCAAACAGCCGAGACCAACTCGAAGAACTACGAACAACACGAAGTCATACCAAGGACGGTCACGTCCTTACCAAGAGTGTATCAGATTCCAAGGTCTCAGAGCGAGGAAGCATCACAAATTTCCCCAATAACCAAGAATTAGGTGAAGTCAATAATACAGTTAAGGACTCTACACTCCGCCCTGAATTGTTTCCTCGGACTGTTCTAGCAGTAACAACAGTAACACCGGGAATTAACATCAACTTCTCATTATTATTATTATTATTATTATTATTATTATTATTATTATTATTATTATTATTATTATTATTATTATTATTATTATTATTATTATTATTATTATTATTATTATTATTATTATTATTATTATTATTATTATTATTATGTATTTTGCCTATTATTTATTCTACATAATAAATATTGCTTATCTTAAGGCTATGTCTCTCAGTGTATGTAAGTTTACCTTATCTGCTATTTTAAACTGATGAATTGGGCACACGTGCAACATCTGGGTATCTTTAATTTGTAGACGTTTCGCCATCCAAAAGCGTTTTTAATACAAATTCAAGTACATAACGGGAAGACTGTAGTTGCCTTTTGCTGATGACACTGTGCTTTTGGGAGATTCTGAAGAGAAGTTGCAGAGAAAGGAGGGTGTGTAAAAGAAGGAAATTAAAAGTGAACACATAACTATATACAAAAGACAAGGTAAACAGTCCCTCAGGCTTGGAGTTGGTGAAGACCACCGTAGTCTTGAGGAGTCTGGAGCACAGGCAGGAAGACTGGCGCTTATATACTGGCATCAGGCGAGGGAGGGCAGCAGCCCACTAAGCGATACAAGACTGAGGCTTCAGGCATGATGGGAACAACAGTCACAGTGCAAATTATAGATAAAGTGGCAGAGAGAACAAGACCAATATAAAGGAACTTACTGATTATAGGTGAATTCAGTTACTACGAAATAGACTGGGAGAACTGGGATCAACATGGAGAGTCAAGAACTGGGATCCACATGGAGGGTTAAGAACTGGGAACAATATGGAGGGTGAGGAACTGGGATGAACATGGAGGGTGAGGAACTGGGATCAATATAGAGGGTGGGGAACTGGGATCAACATGGAGGGTGAGGAACTGGGATCAACATGGAGGGTGAGGAACTGGGATCAACATGGAGGGTCAGGAACTGGGATCAACATGGAGGGTCAGGAACTGGGACCAACATGGAGGGTGAGGAACTGGGATCAACATGGAGGGTGAGTAACTGGGACCAACATGGAGGGTGAGGAACTGGGATCAACATGGAGGGTCAGGAACTGGGATCAACATGGAGGGTGAGGAACTGGGATCAACATGGAGGGTGAGGAACTGGGATCAACATGGAGGGTGAGGAACTGGGACCAACATGGAGGGTGAGGAACTGGGACCAACATGGAGGGTGAGGAACTGGGACCAACATGGAGGATGAGGAACTGGGACCAACATGGAGGGTGAGGAACTGGGACCAACATGGAGGGTGAGGAACTGGGACCAACATGGAGGGTGAGGAACTGGGATCAACATGGAGGGTCAGCAACTGGGATCAACATGGAGGGTGAGGAACTGGGATCAACATGGAGGGTCAGGAACTGGGATCAACATGGAGGGTGAGGAACTGGGATCAACATGGAGGGTCAGGAACTGGGATCAACATGGAGGGTGAGGAACTGGGACCAACATGGAGGGTGAGGAACTGGGATCAACATGGAGGGTCAGGAACTGGGATCAACATGGAGAGTGAGGAACTGGGACCAACATGGAGGGTGAGGAACTGGGATCAACATGGAGGGTCAGGAACTGGGATCAACATGGAGGGTGAGGAACTGGGATCAACATGGAGGGTGAGGAACTGGGACCAACATGGAGGGTGAGGAACTGGGACCAACATGGAGGGTGAGGAACTGGGACCAACATGGAGGGTGAGGAACTGGGATCAACATGGAGTGTCAGGAACATGGTGAACATAAATTACAAAACGGCACAATACCGTGACTGGAACAATACACGAATATCCCACACATAGGAGAGAGGAGCTTACGACGACGTTTCGGTCCGACTTGGACCATTTACAAAGTCACACTAACGAAAAGGAGAGAAGGAGGGAGTATATGTGGTGGTGGTGGTGGTGGTGGTGGTGGTGGTGGTGGTGGTGGTGGTGGTGGTGGTGGTGGTGGTGGTGGTGGTGGTGGTGGTGGTGGGTGGTGGTGGAGTGGTGGTGGTGGTGGTGGTGGTGGTGGTGGTGGTGGTGGAGTGGTGGTGGTGGTGGTGGTGGTGGTGGTGGTGGTGGTGGTGGTGGTGGTGGTAAGGTGGAGTGGTGGTAGTGAGGTGGTAGTAGTGGAGTGGTAGTGGTGGTGGTGGTGGTAATGGTGGTGGTGGTGGTGGTGGTGGTGGTGGTGGTGATGGTGGTGGAGGTGGTGGTGGTGGTGGTGGTGGTGGTGGTGGTGGTGTTGGTGGTGGTGGTGGTGGTGGTGGTGGTGGTGGTGGTGGTGGTGGTGGTGGTGGTGGTAGTGGTGCTGGTGGTGGTGGTGGTGCTGGTGGTGGTGGTAGTGGTGGTGGTGGTGGTGGTGGTGGTGGTGGTGGTGGTGGTGGTGGTCGTGGTGGTAGTGGTGGTAGTGGAGGTAGTAGTAGTAGTAGTAGTAGTAGTAGTAGTAGTAGTAGTAGTAGTAGTGGTAGTAGTAGTGGGGTCAATCAAAGACTAAGAAAGAGGAGCACTACTACTACTACCTCTACCACTACCTCTCTTCCACCTTTCCTACTACCTCTCTTGCCCGTCCCTCTCTTCTGGCCTATATATACTCCCGCCTTTTCTCCTTTTTCTTAGTGTGACTTTGTAAATGGTCCAAGTCGGACCGAAACGCCGTCGTAAGCTCCTCTCTCCTATGTGCGGGTTATTTGTGTATGGTGAGCATAACTGATGTAAACAATAATGTGAAATTTAATGACCCCAACGAGTCAAAGAAGCCACGAAAGTCAAGGCGATGGACGAACCAGCTTGACTAAGCCTAGTTTTCACCTTAAGTGAATCTGACATAAACGAAATTGAATATGGGCTACTACTAGGAGCTAGTGACTGTACAGGGCTCTCTGCTGAATACCTGGTAGATGGGAGAGTGGAGAAAAGAAAAAGAGAGAGATGTGTAAAAAGAAAACCAGTTTATAGAAGAGGGGACTATGCATAGATTTTAAAATGTAATCCAGTGGGAGATGGAACCGACTGGAGAGAGAAGCCATGAGATGATGGATCACCTGGCCAGACAGTGACTGATGAAAACAATAATGTTTGTACCTCACAGGTTTACCTACCTGGAGTCTACCTGGAGGGTGTTTTGGAGGGTCAACTCCCCCGCGGCCCAGTCCTTAACCAGGCCTCCCGGTGGCTCAGGGCCTGATCAACCAGGCTGTGACAAGATAGAGAGACAACCCTGGCTTTAATAACAGTTGCAGAAAGGACAGAGGAAGGTGCAGAAGAACATGGAAAAGTACACAACACTGATCACGACAGATAATATGAAGACAAGCAGATAGCGAGTAGAGGAGAAACAGAACATCAGAAGAGAAGTAGAACATCAGTGTGAGAGTGACAGCAGCAAAGACCAAGTCAGCAGAAACTACTACACAGTCACATAAGAAGGAAGATGACTGTAAGTGATCAAGTTGATGGAGGAAGGAAGGAGAACTGACAGAAGATGATAAAGAAGTTTGTGGGGAATTAAGCAGAAGATTTAAGGAGGTATTTACTGAGGTAACAGGAATGGTGTCAAAATGCAGAGTTATCGAAGCTTAGCAGCAAATATTGTATAGAATTAGTGTATCAAAGGAGGATGTATTAAATCTACTAAAAAAAAGTTTCTAGATGGTAGAGGCAGACTTAATACATGAGGTCAGGAACCAATAATCCCATGCAATTGTAATTTAAAAGATCAGGCCAGGAGTTGAGACTCGAACCCTGGAAACACCTGAGTGAGTACACACCAGCTAGTGTGCCAATCCTCAAACAACTGACAGAGTCAAACCACGTTTCTGGTACTACCTTCTATCTCTTTCAGCCCCACCTCTCTCTCTCTCATTCTCTCTCTCTCTCTCTCTCTCTCTCTCTCTCTCTCTCTCTCTCTCTCTCTCTCTCTCTCTCTCCCTCCCTCTCTCTCTCTCTCTCACCCCACACACCTACCCTCGGTGCAGCGTTCTCTCCCTATAAACAAATACAAAAATCTTCTCTCTTCCATCAGATCTCTCTTTGTCATTATAAAAAAGTGAGAGTGCGGTCACACTGCAGTGTTCCTCTGCATATATCCAATTGTTTCCCAGTGTACCTAAATATTTCTACTGCTGAAGGATGGCACGCAGGAGGGAAACTGCGTCCAGGATTGTGTAGGTGTCCCGTAGCTCGGTTGCTAGCGCACGCAGTTCACGCATTGAGGTCCGTGGTTCGATCCCGGTACGGGTAAAAACATTACAGTCTGATTCCTTAAGACATCTGCCGTCCATGTTCACCTAGCAGTAAAATAGGTCCCTAGGTGTTAGTCCACCGGTGTGGGTTGCATCCTGGGGACAAAATTGACTTAACTTACCCGAAATGCTCTGCATAACAAGGGGCTTTCTATATAGAAGTATGTCATTGATGTCAGCTAGACCTGTATACCTTGTACTTGCAGAAATAAAGATTATTATTATTATTATTATTATTATTATTATTATTATTATTATTATTATTATTATTATTATTCAGCAGTGCCAGGGGTGTGCTGAGTCGTGTGATTGTGTACTGGACTGAGGCTCCTCGGGAAGAGTTTCAGATCTGGCTTCTCGGAGAGAACTTGAGACCTGGCTTCTCGGAGAGAAATGAGACCTGGCTTCGAATCTCAGTCACATCATAGTATTTCTCTGATTATGTTTATTTGTTTGTAAGGATGCATGATCCCTTATATCACCCCCGGTATGACCCCTGTATGACCCCTGTATGACCCCTGCATGTCACCGGTATGACCCCTGTATGACCCCTGCATGTCACCGGTATGACCCCTGCATGTCACCGGTATGACCCCTGTATGACCCCTGCATGTCACCGGTATGACCCCTGTATGACCCCTGCATGTCACCGGTATGACCCCTGTATGACCCCTGCATGTCACCGGTATGACCCCTGTATGACCCCTGCATGTCACCGGTATGACCCCTGTATGACCCCTGTATGACCCCTGCATGTCACAGGTATGACCCCTGTATGACCCCTGCATGTCACCGGTATGACCCCTGTATGACCCCTGCATGTCACCGGTATGACTCGTGTATGACCCCTGCATGTCACCGGTATGACCCCTGTATGACCCCTGCATGTCACCGGTATGACTCGTGTATGACCCCTGCATGTCACCGGTATGACCCCTGTATGACCCCTGCATGTCACCGGTATGACCCCTGTATGACCCCTGCATGTCACCGGTATGACCCCTGTATGACCCCTGCATGTCACCGGTATGACCCCTGTATGACCCCTGCATGTCACCGGTATGACCCCTGTATGACCCCTGCATGTCACCGGTATGACCCCTGTATGACCCCTGCATGTCACCGGTATGACCCCTGTATGACCCCTGCATGTCACCGGTATGACTCGTGTATGACCCCTGCATGTCACCGGTATGACCCCTGTATGACCCCTGCATGTCACCGGTATGACTCGTGTATGACCCCTGCATGTCACCGGTATGACCCCTGTATGACCCCTGCATGTCACCGGTATGACCCCTGTATGACCCCTGCATGTCACCGGTATGACTCGTGTATGACCCCTGCATGTCACCGGTATGACCCCTGTATGACCCCTGCATGTCACCGGTATGACCCCTGTATGACCCCTGCATGTCACCGGTATGACTCGTGTATGACCCCTGCATGTCACCGGTATGACCCCTGTATGACCCCTGCATGTCACCGGTATGACCCCTGTATGACCCCTGCATGTCACCGGTATGACTCGTGTATGACCCCTGCATGTCACCGGTATGACCCCTGTATGACCCCTGCATGTCACCGGTATGACTCGTGTATGACCCCTGCATGTCACCGGTATGACTCGTGTATGACCCCTGCATGTCACCGGTATGACTCGTGTATGACCCCTGCACGTCACCGGTATGACTCGTGTATGACCCCTGCATGTCACCGGTATGACTCGTGTATGACCCCTGCATGTCACCGGTATGACTCGTGTATGACCCCTGCACGTCACCGGTATGACTCGTGTATGACCCCTGCATGTCACCGGTATGACCCCTGTATGACCCCTGTATGACCCCGACATTCACATTTCCCCATGAATATAAAAATTATAAAAAAAGAGTGGAAGTGACGGAACTGATAAGTGAGTAGGAGGAAGTGATGACTGAGTAGGAGGAAGTGATGACTGAGTAGGAGGAAGTGATGACTGAGTAGGAGGAAGTGATGACTGAGTAGGTGGAAGTGATGACTGAGTAGGAGGAAGTGATGACTGAGTAGGAGGAAGTGATGACTGAGTAGGAGGAAGTGATGACTGAGTAGGAGGAAGTGATGACTGAGTAGGAGGAAGTGATGACTGAGTAGGTGGAAGTGATGACTGAGTAGGAGGAAGTGATGACTGAGTAGGAGGAAGTGATGACTGAGTAGGAGGAAGTGATGACTGAGTAGGAGGAAGTGATGACTGAGTAGGAGGAAGTGATGACTGAGTAGGAGGAAGTGATGACTGAGTAGGAGGAAGTGATGACTGAGTAGGAGGAAGTGATGACTGAGTAGGAGGAAGTGATGACTGAGTAGGAGGAAGTGATGACTGAGTAGGAGGAAGTGATGACTGAGTAGGAGGAAGTGATGACTGAGTAGGTGGAAGTGATGACTGAGTAGGAGGAAGTGATGACTGAGTAGGAGGAAGTGATGACTGAGTAGGAGGAAGTGATGACTGAGTAGGAGGAAGTGATGACTGAGTAGGAGGAAGTGATGACTGAGTAGGAGGAAGTGATGACTGAGTAGGAGGATGACTGAGTAGGAGGAAGTGATGACTGAGTAGGAGGAAGTGATGACTGAGTAGGTGGAAGTGATGACTGAGTAGGAGGAAGTGATGACTGAGTAGGAGGAAGTGATGACTGAGTAGGAGGAAGTGATGACTGAGTAGGAGGAAGTGATGACTGAGTAGGAGGAAGTGATGACTGAGTAGGTGGAAGTGATGACTGAGTAGGAGTGAAGTGATTGAGGAAGTGATGACTGAGTAGGAGGAAGTGATGACTGAGTAGGAGGAAGTGATGACTGAGTAGGTGGAAGTGATGACTGAGTAGGAGGAAGTGATGACTGAGTAGGAGGAAGAGTAGGTGGAAGTGACTGAGTAGGAGGAAGTGGAAGTGATGACTGAGTAGGTGGAAGTGATGACTGAGTAGGAGGAAGTGATGACTGAGTAGGAGGAAGTGATGACTGAGTAGGAGGAAGTGATGACTGAGTAGGAGGAAGTGATGACTGAGTAGGAGGAAGTGATGACTGAGTAGGAGGAAGTGATGACTGAGTAGGAGGAAGTGATGACTGAGTAGGTGGAAGTGATGACTGAGTAGGAGGAAGTGATGACTGAGTAGGAGGAAGTGATGACTGAGTAGGAGGAAGTGATGACTGAGTAGGAGGAAGTGATGACTGAGTAGGAGGAAGTGATGACTGAGTAGGAGGAAGTGATGACTGAGTAGGAGGAAGTGATGACTGAGTAGGAGGAAGTGATGACTGAGTAGGAGGAAGTGATGACTGAGTAGGAGGAAGTGATGACTGAGTAGGAGGAAGTGATGACTGAGTAGGAGGAAGTGATGACTGAGTAGGAGGAAGTGATGACTGAGTAGGAGGAAGTGATGACTGAGTAGGAAGAAGTGATGACTGAGTAGGAGGAAGTGATGACTGAGTAGGAGGAAGTGATGACTGAGTAGGAGGAAGTGATGACTGAGTGGGAGGAAGTGATGACTGAGTAGGAGGAAGTGATGACTGAGTAGGAGGAAGTGATGACTGAGTAGGAGGAAGTGATGACTGAGTAGGAGGAAGTGATGACTGAGTAGGAGGAAGTGATGACTGAGTAGGAGGAAGTGATGACTGAGTAGGAGTAGGAGGAAGTGATGACTGAGTAGGAGATGACTGAGTAGGAGGAAGTGATGACTGAGTAGGAGGAAGTGATGACTGAGTAGGAGGAAGTGATGACTGAGTAGGAGGAAGGAAGTGATGACTGAGTAGGAGGAAGTGATGACTGAGTAGGAGGAAGTGATGACTGAGTAGGAAGTGATGACTGAGTGATGACTGAGTAGGAGGAAGTGATGACTGAGTAGGAGGAAGTGATGACTGAGTAGGAGGAAGTGATGACTGAGTAGGAGGATGACTGAGTAGGAGGAAGTGATGACTGAGTAGGAGGAAGTGATGACTGAGTAGGAAGTGGAAGTGATGACTGAGTAGGAGGAAGTGATGACTGAGTAGGAGGAAGTGATGACTGAGTAGGAGGAAGTGATGACTGAGTAGGAGGAAGTGATGACTGAGTAGGAGGAAGTGATGACTGAGTAGGAGGAAGTGATGACTGAGTAGGAGGAAGTGATGACTGAGTAGGAGGAAGTGATGACTGAGTAGGTGGAAGTGATGACTGAGTAGGAGGAAGTGATGACTGAGTAGGAGGAAGTGATGACTGAGTAGGAGGAAGTGATGACTGAGTAGGAGGAAGTGATGACTGAGTAGGAGGAAGTGATGACTGAGTAGGAGGAAGTGATGACTGAGTAGGAGGAAGTGATGACTGAGTAGGAGGAAGTGATGACTGAGTAGGAGGAAGTGATGACTGAGTAGGAAGTGATGACTGAGTAGGTGGAAGTGATGACTGAGTAGGAGGAAGTGATGACTGAGTAGGTGGACTGAGTAGGAGGAAGTGATGACTGAGTAGGAGGAAGTGATGACTGAGTAGGAGGAAGTGATGACTGAGTAGGAGTAGAGGAAGTGATGACTGAGTGATGACTGAGTAGGTGGAAGTGATGACTGAGTAGGAGGAAGTGATGACTGAGTAGGTGGAAGTGATGACTGAGTAGGAGGATGATTACTGAGTAGGAGGAAGTGATGATTGAGTAGGAGGAAGTGATGACTGAGTAGAAGGAAGTGATGACTGAGTAGGAGGAAGTGATGACTGAGTAGAAGGAAGTGATGACTGAGTAGAAGGAAGAGTAGATGATGACTGAGTAGGAGGAAGTGATGACTGAGTAGGAGGAAGGAAGTGATGACTGAGTAGGAGGAAGTGATGACTGAGTAGGAGGAAGTGATGATGACTGAGTAGGACGAAGTGATGACTGAGTAGGAGGAATTGATGACTGAGTAGGAGGAATTGATGACTGAGTAGGAGGAAGTGATGACTGAGAAGGAGGAAGTGATGGCTGAGTAGGAGGAAGTGATGACTGAGTAGGTGGTAGTGATGACGGAGTGAGGAAGTGATGACTGAGTAGGTGGAAGTGATGACTGAGTAGGAGGAAGTGATGACTGAGTAGGAGTGATGAGTGATGATTGAGTAGGAGGAAGTGATGACTGAGTAGGAGGAAGTGGTGACTGAGTAGGAGGAAGTGGTGACTGAGTAGGAGGAAGTGATGATTGAGTAGGAGGAAGTGATGACTGAGTAGGAGGAAGTGGTGACTGAGTAGGAGGAAGTGATGACTGAGTAGGAGGAAGTGATGACTGAGTAGGAGGAAGTGATGACTGAGTAGGAGGAAGTGATGACTGAGTAGGAGGAAGTGATGACTGAGTAGGAGGAAGTGATGACTGAGTAGGTGGAAGTGATGACTGAGTAGGAGGAAGTGATGACTGAGTAGGTGGAAGTGATGACTGAGTAGGAGGAAGTGATGACTGAGTGGGAGGAAGTGATGACTGAGTAGGAGGAAGTGATGACTGAGTAGGAGGAAGTGATGACTGAGTGGGAGGAAGTGATGACTGAGTAGGTGGCAGTGATGACTGAGTAGGAGGAAGTGATGACTGAGTAGGAGGAAGTGATGACTGAGTAGGAGGAAGTGATGACTGAGTAGGAGGAAGTGATGACTGAGTAGGTGGAAGTGATGACTGAGTAGGAGGAAGTGATGACTGAGTAGGTGGAAGTGATGACTGAGTAGGAGGAAGTGATGACTGAGTAGGAGGAAGTGATGACTGAGTAGGAGGAAGTGATGACTGAGTAGGAGGAAGTGATGACTGAGTAGGAGGAAGTGATGACTGAGTAGGAGGACTGAGTAGGAGGAAGTGATGACTGAGTAGGAGGAAGTGATGACTGAGTAGGAGGAAGTGATGACTGAGTAGGAGGAAGTGTGAGTAGGATGACTGAGTAGGAGGAAGTGGACTGAGTGATGACTGAGTAGGAGGAAGTGATGACTGAGTAGGAGGAAGTGATGACTGAGTAGGAGGAAGTGATGACTGAGTAGGTGGAAGTGATGACTGAGTAGAAGTGATAACTGAGTAGGAGGAAGTGATGACTGAGTAGGAGGAAGTGATGACTGAGTAGGAGGAAGTGATGACTGAGTAGGAGGAAGTGATGACTGAGTAGGAGGAAGTGATGACTGAGTAGGAGGAAGTGATGACTGAGTAGGAGGAAGTGATGACTGAGTAGGAGGAAGTGATGACTGAGTAGGAGGAAGTGATGACTGAGTAGGAGGAAGTGATGACTGAGTAGGAGGAAGTGATGACTGAGTAGGAGGAAGTGATGACTGAGTAGGAGGAAGTGATGACTGAGTAGGAGGAAGTGATGACTGAGTAGGAGGAAGTGATGGTGGAAGTGATGACTGAGTAGGAGGAAGTGATGACTGAGTAGGAGGAAGTGATGACTGAGTAGGAGGAAGTGATGACTGAGTAGGAAGTGATGACTGAGTGGAGGAAGTGATGACTGAGTAGGAGGAAGTGATGACTGAGTAGGAGGATGAGTGGAGGAAGTGATGACTGAGTAGGAGGAAGTGATGACTGAGTAGGAGGAAGTGATGACTGAGTAGGAGGAAGTGATGACTGAGTAGGAGGAAGTGATGACTGAGTAGGAGGAAGTGATGACTGAGTAGGAGGAAGTGATGACTGAGTAGGAGGAAGTGATGACTGAGTAGGAGTAGGAGTAGGAGGAAGCGATGACTGAGTAGGAGGAAGTGATGACTGAGTAGGAGGAAGTGATGACTGAGTACTAGGAAGTGATGACTGAGTAGGAGGAAGTGATGACTGAGTAGGAGGAAGTGATGACTGAGTGGAGTAGAAGTGATGACTGAGTAGGAGGAAGTGATGACTGAGTAGGAGGAAGTGGTGACTGAGTGGGAGGAAGTGAGGAAGTGATGACTGAGTAGGAGGAAGTGATGACTGAGTAGGAGGAAGTGATGACTGAGTAGGAGGAAGTGATGACTGAGTAGGAGGAAGTGATGACTGAGTAGGAGGAAGTGATGACTGAGTAGGAGGAAGTGATGACTGAGTAGGAGGAAGTGATGACTGAGTAGGAGGAAGTGATGACTGAGTAGGAGGAAGTGATGACTGAGTAGGAGGAAGTGATGACTGAGTGATGACTGAGTAGGAGGAGGACTGAGTGATGACTGAGTAGGAGGAAGTGATGACTGAGTAGGAGGAAGTGATGACTGAGTAGGAGGAAGTGATGACTGAGTAGGAGGAAGTGATGACTGAGTAGGAGGAAGTGATGACTGAGTAGGAGGAAGTGATGACTGAGTAGGAGGAAGTGATGACTGAGTAGGAGGAAGTGATGACTGAGTAGGAGGAAGTGATGACTGAGTAGGAGGAAGTGGTGACTGAGTAGGAGGAAGTGATGACTGAGTAGGAGTGATGAGTGATGATGACTGAGAAGGAGGAAGTGATGGCTGAGTAGGAGGAAGTGATGACTGAGTAGGAGGAAGTGATGGCTGGGTAGAAGGAAGTGATGACTGAGTAGAAGGAAGTGATGACTGAGTAGGAGGAAGTAATGACTGAGTAGGGAGGAAGTGATGACTGAGTAGGAGGAAGTGATGACTGAGTAGGAGGAAGTGATGACTGAGTAGGAGGAAGTGATGACTGAGTAGGAGGAAGTGATGACTGAGTAGGAGGAAGTGATGACTGAGTAGGAGGAAGTGATGACTGAGTAGGAGGAAGATGACTGAGTAGGAGGAAGTGATGACTGAGTAGGAGGAAGTGATGACTGAGTAGGAGGAAGTGATGACTGAGTAGGAGGAAGTGATGACTGAGTAGGAAGTGATGACTGAGTGGATGAGTGATGACTGAGTAGGAGGAAGTGATGACTGAGTAGGAGGAAGTGATGACTGAGTAGGAGGAAGTGATGACTGAGTAGGAGGAAGTGATGACTGAGTAGGAGGAAGTGATGACAGAGTAGGAGCAAGAGTAGGAGGAAGTGATGACTGAGTAGGTGGAAGTGATGACTGAGTAGGAGGAAGTGATGACTGAGTAGGAGGAAGTGATGACTGAGTAGGAGGAAGTGATGACTGAGTAGGAGGAAGTGATGACTGAGTAGGTGGAAGTGATGACTGAGTAGGAGGAAGTGATGACTGAGTAGGTGGAAGTGATGACTGAGTAGGAGGAAGTGATGACTGAGTAGGAGGAAGTGATGACTGAGTAGGAGGAAGTGATGACTGAGTAGGAGGAAGTGATGACTGAGTAGGAGGAAGTGATGACTGAGTAGGTGGAAGTGATGACTGAGTAGGAGGAAGTGATGACTGAGTAGGATGATAACTGAGTAGGAGGAAGTGATGACTGAGTAGGAGGAAGTGATGACTGAGTAGGAGGAAGTGATGACTGAGTAGGAGGAAGTGATGACTGAGTAGGAGGAAGTGATGACTGAGTAGGAGGAAGTGATGACTGAGTAGGAGGAAGTGATGACTGAGTAGGAGGAAGTGATGACTGAGTAGGAGGAAGTGATGACTGAGTAGGAGGAAGTGATGACTGAGTAGGAGGTAGTGATGACTGAGTAGGAGGAAGTGATGACTGAGTAGGAGGAAGTGATGACTGAGTAGGAGGAAGTGATGACTGAGTAGGTGGAAGTGATGACTGAGTAGGAGGAAGTGATGACTGAGTAGGTGGAAGTGATGACTGAGTAGGAGGAAGTGATGACTGAGTAGGAGGAAGTGATGACTGAGTAGGAGGAAGTGATGACTGAGTAGGAGGAAGTGATGACTGAGTGGGAGGAAGTGATGACTGAGTAGGTGGAAGTGATGACTGAGTAGGAGGAAGTGATGACTGAGTAGGAGGAAGTGATGACTGAGTAGGAGGAAGTGATGACTGAGTAGGTGGAAGTGATGACTGAGTAGGAGGAAGTGATGACTGAGTAGGAGGAAGTGATGACTGAGTAGGAGGAAGTGATGACTGAGTAGGAGGAAGTGAGTAGGACTGAGTAGGAGGTAGTGATGACTGAGTTGGAGGAAGTGATGACTGAGTAGGAGGTAGTGATGACTGAGTAGGAGGAAGTGATGACTGAGTAGGAGGAAGTGATGACTGAGTAGGAGGAAGTGATGAGTGAGTAGGAGGAAGTGATGACTGAGTAGGAGGAAGTGATGACTGAGTAGGAGGAAGTGATGACTGAGTAGGAGGAAGTGATGACTGAGTAGAAGGAAGTGATGACTGAGTAGAAGGAAGTGATGACTGAGTAGGAGGAAGTGATGACTGAGTAGGAGGAAGTGATGACTGAGTAGGAGGAAGTGATGACTGAGTAGGAGGAAGTGATGACTGAGTAGGAGGAAGTGATGACTGAGTAGGAGGAAGTGATGACTGAGTAGGAGGAAGTGATGACTGAGTAGGAGGAAGTGATGACTGAGTAGGAGGAAGTGATGACTGAGTAGGAGGAAGTGATGGCTGAGTAGGAGGAAGTGATGACTGAGTAGGAGTGATGACTGAGTGGTGGATGATGACTGAGTAGGAGGAAGTGATGACTGAGTAGGAGGAAGTGATGACTGAGTAGGAGGAAGTGATGACTGAGTAGGTGGAAGTGATGACTGAGTAGGAGGAAGTGGAAGTGATGACTGAGTAGGAGGAAGTGATGACTGAGTAGGAGGAAGTGATGACTGAGTAGGAGGAAGTGATGACTGAGTAGGAGGAAGTGATGACTGAGTAGGAGGAAGTGATGACTGAGTAGGAGGAAGTGATGACTGAGTAGGAGGAAGTGATGACTGAGTAGGAGGAAGTGATGACTGAGTAGGAGGAAGTGATGACTGAGTAGGTGGAAGTGATGACTGAGTAGGAGGAAGTGATGACTGAGTAGGTGGAAGTGATGACTGAGTAGGAGGAAGTGATGACTGAGTAGGAGGAAGTGATGACTGAGTAGGAGGAAGTGATGACTGAGTAGGAGGAAGTGATGACTGAGTAGGAGGAAGTGATGACTGAGTAGGAGGAAGTGATGACTGAGTAGGAGGAAGTGATGACTGAGTAGGAGGAAGTGATGACTGAGTAGGTGGAGGAAGTGATGACTGAGTGATGACTGAGTAGGTGGAAGTGATGACTGAGTAGGAAGTGGAAGTGATGACTGAGTAGGAGGAAGTGATGACTGAGTAGGAGGAAGTGATGACTGAGTAGGAGGAAGTGATGACTGAGTAGGAGGAAGTGATGACTGAGTAGGAGGAAGTGATGACTGAGTAGGAGGAAGTGATGACTGAGTAGGAGGAAGTGATGACTGAGTAGGAGGAAGTGATGACTGAGTAGGAGGAAGTGATGACTGAGTAGGAGGAAGTGATGACTGAGTAGGAGGAAGTGATGACTGAGTAGGTGGAAGTGATGACTGAGTAGGAGGAAGTGATGACTGAGTAGGAGGAAGTGATGACTGAGTAGGAGGAAGTGATGACTGAGTAGGAGGAAGTGATGACTGAGTAGGAGGAAGTGATGACTGAGTAGGAGGAAGTGATGACTGAGTAGGAGGAAGTGATGACTGAGTAGGTGGAAGTGATGACTGAGTAGGAGGAAGTGATGACTGAGTAGGAGGTAGTGATGACTGAGTAGGAGGAAGTGATGAGTGAGTAGGAGGAAGTGATGACTGAGTAGGAGGAAGTGATGACTGAGTAGGAGGAAGTGATGACTGAGTAGGAGGAAGTGATGACTGAGTAGGAGGAAGTGATGACTGAGTAGGAGGAAGTGATGAGTGAGTAGGAGGCAGTGATGAATGAGTAGGAGGAAGTGATGACTGAGTAGGAGGAAGTGATGAGTGAGTAGGAGGTAGTGATGACTGAGTAGGAGGAAGTGATGACTGAGTAGGAGGAAGTGATGACTGAGTAGGAGGTAGTGATGACTGAGTAGGAGGAAGTGATGACTGAGTAGGAGGAAGTGATGACTGAGTAGGAGGAAGTGATGACTGAGTAGGAGGTAGTGATGACTGAGTAGGAGGTAGTGATGACTGAGTAGGAGGAAGTGATGACTGAGTAGGAGGAAGTGATGACTGAGTAGGAGGTAGTGATGACTGAGTAGGAGGTAGTGATGAGTGAGTAGGAGGTAGTGATGACTGAGTAGGAGGTAGTGATGACTGAGTAGGAGGTAGTGGTGACTGAGTAGGAGGAAGTGATGACTGAGTAGGAGGAATGACTGAGTAAGAGGTAGTGATGAGTGAGTAGGAGGTAGTGATGACTGAGTAGGAGGAAGTGATGACTGAGTAGGAGGTAGGAAGTGATGACTGAGTAGGAGGTAGTGATGACTGAGTAGGAGGTAGTGGTGACTGAGTAGGAGGACTGAGTAGTGATGACTGAGTAGGAGGAAGTGATGACTGAGTAGGAGGAAGTGATGACTGAGTAGGAGGAAGTGATGACTGAGTAGGAAGTGAAGTGATGACTGACTGAGTGACTTTTGAAGCATACTTGTCAAAATACTTTTGGGTTTCCCCACACTTAGCTATATATTTCTTCTTTTCTAATACTGTATATTAGTTTTTGATGTTTATTGTTATTTGGTTTAACTTTATTACTTATAATAGGTTTACTTTACAACTTTATATACTAAGACAAAGTTAACAATAATCCTCATGCCGGGTACCGCATTGTTTTCTTGATTTTCAGAATTCATAACTTTTTTCTGTCACCCCTCCATTACCCCCCAAAAATGGTTAAATTACCCCCAGGGGGTAATTTACCCCCAGTTTGGGAACCACTGGTGTAGGAGGTAGTGGTGACTGAGTAGGAGGAAATGATCTCTGAGTAGGAGGTAGTGATGAGTGAGTAGGAGGTAGTGATGAGTGAGTAGGAGGTAGTAGTAACTGAGTATGAGGAAGTGATGACTGAGTAGGAGTTAGTGATGAGTGAGTAGGAGGTAGTGGTAACTGAGTAGGAAATGATGACTGAGTAGGAGGTAGTGATGACTGAGTAAGAGGTAGTGATGACTGAGTAGGAGGAAGTGATGACTGAGTAGGAGGAAGTGATGACTGAGTAGGAGGATGTGATGACTGAGTAGAAAGTGGTGATGACTGAGTAGGAGGAAGTGATGACTGATTTGGAAGTAGTGATGACTGAGTAAGAGGAAGTGATGACTGAGTAGGAGGTAGTGATGACTGAGTAGGAAGAAGTGATGGCTGAGTAGGAGGAAGTGATGACTGAGTAGGAGGTAGTGATGACTGAGTAGGAAGAAGTGATGGCTGAGTAGGAGGTAGTGATGACTGAGTAGGAAGAAGTGATGGCTGAGTAGGAGGAAGTGATGACTGAGGAGGAGCCAGTGATGACTGAGGAAAAGGCAGTAATGACTAAGGAGGAAGAAGTGATGACAGATGAGGAGGTAGTGATGACTGAAGAGGAGGTAGTGATGACAGAGGAAAAAGTGATAACTGAGCAGGAAATGTTAAACGAGAGGTAGAGAGAGAGAGAGAGAGAGAGAGAGAGAGAGAGAGAGAGAGAGAGAGAGAGAGAGAGAGAGAGAGAGAGAGAGAGAGAGAGAGAGAGAGAGAGAGAGAGGGAGAGATGAAGAATCACAGAACTTCTCAAGGGTACTAGACTTTCTGAAGTGTGGAAAGAAGCACTGCTGGATAGAGAAATAGAAGATAGTGAACTCAGATTGAATGAATCACAGAGTCCAGACGAGACAGAGGCAGCTAAAAGCAACTGATGAACCTGATAGAATTATATAATACTTGTAATATGCCAAATCGATGGCAAACATCCCCAGTCTCGGGGCCTTGTTTAAACAAAATGGAACTTACAAACTACGGAACGGGTGGGGTTTGAACCCATGCCAAGTAGTTCCTAAAACCCTGTGTTCAGTGAGCCGTTAATCGAGACTAAAAGGCTATCAGTGTGAACGAAGTTCCACACGAGACTCAAAACCTTGTCAATATCTCAACATTTTCTGACATAAACTTAACCCAACATGATTTCGAAAAAGGCACTGATAACATGTCAATGCACTTTGCCACAAGAACAAATTAGTGGAACTCCGTGTTCATCAAGACCTACAAGAAACCTCTTTCACGTGCCTATAATATTTTATGGAGAAGGGGCCTAGATATGAAGGTCATCCAACAGTCACTATAAACAACGGATATAGCCACACTCCACAAAGTTGACAGTAAAGCGATAGCAAAGAATTACAGACCGATAGTATTGACGTCCCACATCATACAAATCCTTGAAAAAGTTTAAGATCATAAACCGTTATAAGATACCCAACAAGTTCACAAGCCAGGGCAACAAGTTCACAAGCCAGGGCAACAAGTTCACAAGCCAGGGCAACAAGTTCACAAGCCAGGGCAACAAGTTCACAAGCCAGGGCAACAAGTTCACAAGCCAGGGCAACAAGTTCACAAGCCAGGGCAACAAGTTCACAAGCCAGGGCAACAAGTTCACAAGCCAGGGCAACAAGTTCACAAGCCAGGGCAACAAGTTCACAAGCCAGGGCAACATGGGTTTAGAGCAGGTCGTTCCTGCCTCTCACCTCTCACTTGGTCGTCGATGCGCTGTAACACAAACAAAATGAAGATGTTCTATGCACAAACATTGTAAAAGTTTGTAACAAGCGCAGTCCTGGCGTAACAGCGCACAAACTATGTGCATAACGAATAACTGGAAAAGCGTGCACATGGACTTTTAATTGTTTAGCAAATAAAAGGCAAAGTGTGAGGGAAGCCAGGAGTGACCTCTTAGTTATCTTAGGTGAACATAACAAGGAGTGACCTCCTACTTATCTTAGGTGAGGATAACAAGGAGTGATCTCGTAGTTATCTTAGGTGAGGATAACAAGGAGTGACATCGTAGTTATCTTAGGTGAGGATGACAAGGAGTGATCTCGTAGTTATCTTAGGTGAGGATAACAAGGAGTGACATCGTAGTTATCTTAGGTGAGGATGACAAGGAGTGACCTCTTAGTTATCTTAGGTGAACATAACAAGGAGTGACCTCCTACTTATCTTAGGTGAGGATAACAAGGAGTGATCTCGTAGTTATCTTAGGTGAGGATAACAAGGAGTGACCTCGTAGTTATCTTAGGTGAACATAACAAGGAGTGACCTCCTACTTATCTTAGGTGAGGATAATAAGGAGTGATCTCGTAGTTATCTTAGGTGAGGATAACAAGGAGTGACATCGTAGTTATCTTAAGTGAGGATGACAAGGAGTGATCTCGTAGTTATCTTAGGTGAGGATAACAAGGAGTGACCTCTTAGTTATCTTAGTTGAACATAACAAGGAGTGACTTCCTACTTATCTTAGGTGAGGATAACAAGGAGTGATCTCGTAGTTATCTTAGGTGAGGATAACAAGGAGTGACATCGTAGTTATCTTAGGTGAGGATGACAAGGAGTGATCTCGTAGTTATCTTAGGTGAGGATAACAAGGAGTGACCTCGTAGTTATCTTAGGTGAACATAACAAGGAGTGACCTCCTACTTATCTTAGGTGAGGATAACAAGGAGTGATCTCGTAGTTATCTTAGGTGATTATAACAAGGAGTGACATCGTAGTTATCTTAGGTGAGGATGACAAGGAGTGATCTCGTAGTTATCTTAGGTGAGGATAACAAGGAGTGACCTCGTAGTTATCTTAGGTGAGTATAACAAGGAGTGACTTCGTAGTTATCTTAGGTGAGGATAACAAGGAGTGACCTCCTAGTTATCTTACGTGAGGATAACAAGGAGTGACATCGTAGTTATCTTAGGTGACGATGACAAGGAGTGACCTAGTTGTTATCTTTGGTGAGGATAACAAGCACCTGTGTAGAAGTAACATATCACAAATAACAGTTAGAAAAAAAGAGCATGGCAAAGAAGGAGCATGACAAAGAGTGAGCATGACAAAGAAGGAGCATGACAAAGAAGGAGCATGACAAAGAAAGAGCATGACAAAGAAGGAGCATGACAGAGAAGGAGCATGACAAAGAAGGAGCATGACAAAGAAGGAGAATGACAAAGAAGGAGCATGACAAAGAAGGAGTATGACAAAGAAGGAGCTTGACAAAGAGAGAGCATGACAAAGAAGGAGCATGACAAAGAAGGAGCATGACAAATGGTGAGCATGACAAAGAGTGAGCATGACAAAGAAGGAGCATGGCAAAGAAGAAGCATGACAAAGACGGAGCATGACAAAGAAGGAGCATGACAAAGAGAGAGCATGACAAAGAAGGAGCATGACAAAGAAGGACCATGACAAAGAGAGAGCATGACAAAGAAGGAGCATGGCAAAAAGGGAGCATGACAAAGAAGGAGCATGAAAAAGAAGGAGCATGACAAAGAGAGAGCATGACAAAGAAAGAGCATGACAAAGAGTGAGCATGACAAAGAGTGAGCATGGCAAAGAAGGAGCATGACAAAGAAGGAGCATGACAAAGAAGGAGCATGACAAAGAAGAAGCATGACAAAGAGATAGCATGACAAAGAAGGAGCATGACAAAGAAGGAGCATGACAAAGAGAGAGCATGACAAAGAAGGAGCATGACAAAGAGGGATCATGACAAAGAAGGAGCATGACAAAAAAGGAGCATGACAAAGAAGGAGCATGACAAAAAAGGAGCATGACAAAGAAGGAGAATGACAAAGAGAGAGCATGACAAAGAAGAAGCATGACAAAGAAGGAGCATGACAAAGAGAGAGCATGACAAAGAAAGAGCATGACAAAGAGTGAGCATGACAAAGAGTGAGCATGGCAAAGAAGGAGCATGACAAAGAAGGAGCATGACAAAGAAGGAGCATGACAAAGAAGAAGCATGACAAAGAGATAGCATGACAAAGAAGGAGCATGACAAAGAAGGAGCATGACAAAGAGAGAGCATGACAAAGAAGGAGCATGACAAAGAGGGATCATGACAAAGAAGGAGCATGACAAAAAGGAGCATGACAAAGAAGGAGCATGACAAAAAAGGAGCATGACAAAGAAGGAGAATGACAAAGAGAGAGCATGACAAAGAAGAAGCATGACAAAGAAGGAGCATGACAAAGAGAGAGCATGACAAAGGAGCATGACAAAAGGGAGCATGACAAAGAAGGAACATGACAAAGAAGGAGCATGACAAAGAAGGAGCATGACAGAGAAGGAGCATGACAAAGAAGGAGCATGACAAAGAAGGAGCATGATAAAGAAGGAGCATGACAAAGAAGGAACATGACAGAGAAGGAGCATGAAGAAGAGGGAGCATGACAAAGAAGGAGCATGTCAAAGAAGGAGAATGACAAAGAGGGAGCATCACGAAGAGGGAGCATGATAAAGAAGGAGCATGACAAAGAAGGAGCATGACAAAGAAGGAACATGACAAAGAAGGAGCATGACAAAGAAGGAGCATGACAGAGAAGGAGCATGACAAAGAAGGAACATGACAAAGAAGGAACATGACAAAGAAGGAGCATGACAAAGAAGGAGCATGACAAAGAATGAGCATGACAAAGAAGGAGCATGACAAAGAAGGAGCATGGTAAAGAAGGAGCATGACAAAGAAGGAGCATGACAAAGAAGGAGTATGACAAAGAAGGAACATGACAAAGAAAGAGCATGACAGAGAAGGAACATGACAAAGAAGGAGCATGGCAAAGAAGGAGCATGACAAAGAAGGAGAATGACAAAGAAGGAGCATGACAAAGAAGGAGCATGACAAAGAAGGAGCATGACAAAGAAGGAGCTTGACAAAGAGAGAGCTTGACAAAGAAGGAGCATGACAAAGAAGGAGCATGACAAATGGTGAGCATGACAAAGAGTGAGCATGACAAAGAAGGAGCATGGCAAAGAAGAAGCATGACAAAGACGGAGCATGACAAAGAAGGAGCATGACAAAGAGAGAGCATGACAAAGAAGGAGCATGACAAAGATAGAGCATGACAAAGAAGGAACATGACAAAGAAGGAACATGACAAAGAAAGAACATGACAAAGAAGGAACATGACAAAGAAAGAATATGACAAAGAAGGAACATGACAAAGAAAGAATATGACAAAGAAGAAACATGACAAAGAAGGAACGTCACAAAGAAGTACGTGAAGTAAATAAGACGCACCTTTGACCAGGATGTGTAGGTAGTTGTCGTGGCCGGTAGGTGCTGTGCAGGTGAAGGTACCTGTGTCATCAACTTTGGCGTAGTAGAGCGAGAGACGGTACCTGAGTTCCCTCTCCACCCTGCTGATGGCCCACCCTGAGGGAGAGAGGGGAGTGAGAGGGCGAGTGTAAGAAGGGAAAAAGACTTGAGTGAGAGAGGGGAAATATCACGTCCCAATCCATCTCCATACATTTCCCATTCGTCACTGAGGGGAAAATCTTAAATTCAAAGTGCATTCACCAGTTAAAATCTTTCCTATTGTGATCAGTCCAGAGCTTAGATTGTGAAAATATTTACAAGTCTCTAAGAGGCCCAGGAGCTGTCACTAAACATCCTCGAGAGGTCAAGGAGATGCAACTCAACTTGTCAATAACAACAAAAACAATAATAATAATTATAATTATAGCCAATCTTCTTATTATTATTTTTATTATTCTTATTCACTATTATTGTTATTAAAGATTATACTGAAGAAAGTTATGAAGACAATAATGAATGAGGATGTAGAATGAAGCTGGTTCTTCTGTGAATAACTGCTGCAGCAGCAGCAGCAGCAGCAGCAGCAGCAGCAGCAGGAGGAGGAGGTAAGAGGTAGGACGTAGGTAATAGAGAAACATTAAGTAGACATATAAATCGTGTAGAGATTTACCTTGAAGTAAAATGTTACTTCCTTCAGGTATGTTCTGTTGATTAGATGCTTTGAGCAGGTAACCTGATGAGCTTGGCAGGGAAGAACTTGTTAGTGTAAGTGCAATCCTCAAGTTTTAAGCTTCTGCTTATAAATAATGGTATTATGTACGCTGTCTGGGATCTTGCATTTCTTGGAGCTGGATATATTGCCGCGGAGACGGGCGTAATCCGGATCTCTAACACGAACACAACACTTGACTGCCACACGCCGCCAGATGCATTTGCTGCTGCTGCTGTTAATACGATCATGGACGCAACTACAACCCCCTCCACCACCTTCTCTCCCAGTCCTGGACTCAAAGACTCCTCCAACGTCCTGGACTCAAGGATACTCCCGTCCCCTTCCCCCCCCCCGCTCTCCCGTCATGGACTGAACAACCACCTCCACCCCATTTCCCAGTCTTGGAGTCGAGGACTCTCCACCCGTTTTGGACTCTAGGAGTCCCCGCATCCCATCCTGGACTCAAGGACACCTCTCCCTATCGCCCAGAACTCATAGACTTCACCCAATCCTGGACTCAAGGACAACCCAAAACCTTTTTTCACACTTCTTATTTCAAGTACCGACCCTACCCCACATCCCTCCCAATCCCGGACTCAAAAGACCCTTCCCACATTCCCGGCCTCAAGGACCTTTTTCGCCAGTTCTGGACTCAAAGTTACCGCCTCCTTCGACAGTCCTGGAGGGAAGAGAGTGCCAGCAGGGCAACACAGGTAAGTTGATGGCACTGTCTTCCCCCGAGAGCAAGATTACTTAGCACATCACTCCTGTAAACAGATGGACTCCCGGCCCCAGCAAGGAAAGAATTGGGCAATAAATTGGGCAATAAATTGGGCAATAAATTACCTGTGTGAAGGATAAATGTGTCTCCGGACATGTAGAGTGGGTAACACTCGCCCTCCCCCCTCTCACATCTAAGCCCTCGCTCTCCACTCCCCTCCACCCCACATTTAAGCCCCCTCCTTCACCACCCTGACAATTAATTTCAGGAATACGAATCTGGGCGGAGACTAAATTTAGACGCCAGTTTAAGTAGATACAAAGACTCTCATGTCTTCAAGCACACACACACAAACACACACATACACACACACACACACACACACACACACACACACACACACACACACACACACACACACACACACAAACACACACATACACACACACACACACACACACACACACACACAAAAACACACACACACACACACACACACACATACACACACACACACACACACACACACACACACACACACACACACACACACACATACACACACACACACACACACAGGAGCTTGGACTCGAACCCTGCAACCACAACTAGGTGAGTACACACACACACACACA
Source organism: Cherax quadricarinatus (assembly GCF_038502225.1). Classification (NCBI taxonomy): domain Eukaryota; kingdom Metazoa; phylum Arthropoda; class Malacostraca; order Decapoda; family Parastacidae; genus Cherax; species Cherax quadricarinatus. Next base: position 22,000,264 of record NC_091320.1, on the reverse strand, counting down.
CACACACACACACACACACACACACACACACACACACACACACACACACACACACACACACACACATACACACACATGGAAGACAGCAAATGTAGTCCCAATCTTTAAAAAAGGACACAGACATGAAGCATTAAACTACAGACCAGTGTCACTGACATGTATAGTATGCAAAATCATGGAGAAGATTATCAGGAGAAGAGTGGTGGAACACCTAGAAAGGAATGATCTCATCAACAGCAGCCAACATGGTTTCAGGGACGGGAAATCCTGTGTCACAAACCTACTGGAGTTCTATGACATGGTGACAGCAGTAAGACAAGAGAGGGGTGGGTGGATTGCATTTTCTTGGACTGCAAGAATGCGTTTGACACAGTTCCACACAAGAGAATGGTGCCTAAACTGGAGGACCAAGCAGGGATAACAGGGAAGGCACTACAATGGATCAGGGAATACTTGTCAGGAAGACAGCAGCGAGTCATGGTACGTGGCGAGGTGTCAGAGTGGGCACCTGTGACCAGCGGGGTCCCGCAGGGGTCAGTCCCAGGACCAGTGCTGTTTCTGGTATTTGTGAACGACATGACGGAAGGAATAGACTCTGAGGTGTCCCTGTTTGCAGATGACGTGAAGTTGATGAGAAGAATTCACTCGATCGAAGACCAGGCAGAACTACAAAGGGATCTGGACAGGCTGCAGACCTGGTCCAGCAATTGGCTCCTGGAGTTCAATCCCACCAAGTGCAAAGTCATGAAGATTGGGGAAGGGCAAAGAAGGCCGCAGACGGAGTACAGTCTAGGGGGTCAGAGACTACAAACCTCACTCAAGGAAAAAGATCTTGGGGTGAGTATAACACCAGGCACATCTCCTGAAGCGCACATCAACCAAATAACTGCTGCAGCATATGGGCGCCTAGCAAACCTCAGAACAGCATTCCGACATCTTAATAAGGAATCATTCAGGACCCTGTACACCGTGTATGTTAGGCCCATATTGGAGTATGCGGCACCAGTTTGGAACCCACACCTAGCCAAGCACGTGAAGAAACTAGAGAAAGTGCAAAGGTTTGCAACAAGACTAGTCCCAGAGCTAAGAGGTATGTCCTACGAGGAGAGGTTAAGGGAAATCAACCTGACGACACTGGAGGACAGGAGAGATAGGGGGGACATGATAACGACATACAAAATACTGAGAGGAATTGACAAGGTGGACAAAGACAGGATGTTCCAGAGATTGGACACAGTAACAAGGGGACACAGTTGGAAGCTGAAGACACAGATGAATCACAGGGATGTTAGGAAGTATTTCTTCAGCCACAGAGTAGTCAGTAAGTGGAATAGTTTGGGAAGCGATGTAGTGGAGGCAGGATCCATACATAGCTTTAAGCAGAGGTTTGATAAAGCTCACGGCTCAGGGAGAGGGACCTAGTAGCGATCAGTGAAGAGGCGGGGCCAGGAGCTCGGACTCGACCCCCGCAACCTCAACTAGGTGAGTACAACTAGGTGAGTACACCTGTAGAAGGACTCCAGCCACGACACCCCCAAGGCAACTGAACAATCCAAACCAACCATCACACACCGATCCCTCTGTTTCCACCCCCCGCACCACAGTTACAGTATTAGAACAGAAGTTGAAGGTTTGGTACACAAATGCAGATGGATTAACGAATAAACATGAGGAATGGCAAGAAAGGATCAATGAGAAGTCCCCAGACATCATAGCAGTTACAGAAACAAAACTCACGGAGACAATAACAGATGCAATCTTCCCACCGGGATACCAGATCATGAGGAAAGATAGAAAGGGCAGGGGGGGAGGTGGGGTTGCTCTGCTCGTAAAAAACAGATGGAAATTCGAGAAAATGGAAGGAATAGATGAGACGGGAGAAAGAGACTACATAGCAGGTACACTTGATTCTGGTGAACACAAAGTGGTCATTGCAGTGATGTATAATCCACCACAGAACTGCAGGAGGCCAAGAGAGGAATATGAAGAGAGCAACAGAGCAATGGTGGACACACTTGCTGAGGTGGCAAGAAGAGCTCACTCCAGCAGAGCAAAGTTGCTGGTTATGGGGGATTTCAACCACAGGCAGATTGACTGGGAAAACCTGGAGCCACATGGGGGTCCCGAAACATGGAGAGCCAGGATGTTGGACGTGGTGCTGGAAAACCTCATGCACCAACATGTTAAGGACACTACCAGAGTGAGAGAGGAGGATGAACCAGCAAGATTGGACCTTGTGTTCACCCTGGGCAGCTCAGATATTGAGGACATCAAGTATGAGAGTCCCCTAGGAGCTAGCGACCACGTGGTTCTGTGCTTTGAATACATAGTAGAGCTGCAAGTGGAGAGAATAACAGGAGTTGAATGGGAAAAGCCTGACTATAAAAGAGGGGACTACATAGGGTTGAAGAACTTCCTGCGGGAGGTCCAGTGGGACAGAGAACTGGCAGGAAAGCCAGTAAATGAAATGATGGAATATGTAACAACAAAATGCAAGGAGGCAGTGGAAAGGTTTATTCCCAAGGGCAACAGTAACAACGGGAAGACCAGAACGAGCCCCTGGTTTACCCGACGGTGTAAGGAGGCAAAAACAAAGTGCAATAGAGAATGGAAAAAGTACAGAAGGCAGAGAACACACGAAAATAGGGAGATCAGTAGCAGAGCCAGGAATGAGTACGCACAGGTAAGGAGGGAGGCCCAGCGACAGTATGAAAATGACATAGCATCGAGAATCAAGACTGACCCGAAACTGTTGTATAGCCACATCAGGAGGAAGACAACAGTCAAAGACCAGGTGATCAGATTAAGGACAGAAGGTGGAGAACTCACAAGAAATGATCAGGAGGTATGTGAGGAGCTGAACAGGAGATTTAAGGAAGTTTTTACAGTAGAGACAGGAAGGGCTGTGGGAAGGCAGCACAGAAGGGAACATCAAGAGGGAATATACGAACAAGTGTTGGATGACATACGAACAACTGAGGAGGAGGTGAAGAAGCTCTTAAGTGACCTTGACACCTCAAAGGCGATGGGACCGGACAACATCTCCCCATGGGTCCTTAGAGAAGGAGCAGAGATGCTGTGCGTGCCTCTAACCACAATCTTCAACACATCCCTTGAAACTGGGCAACTACCTGAGAAATGGAAGACAGCTAATGTAGTCCCCATATTTAAGAAAGGAAACAGAAACGAGGCACTAAACTACAGACCTGTGTCTCTGACATGTATTGTGTGCAAAGTCATGGAGAAGATTATCAGGAGGAGAGTGGTCGAACACCTGGAAAGGAACAAGATTATAAATGAAAACCAGCATGGGTTCATGGAAGGCAAATCTTGTATCACAAACCTCCTGGAGTTTTATGACAAGGTAACAGAAGTAAGACACGAGAGAGAGGGGTGGGTAGATTGCGTTTTCCTAGACTGCAGGAAGGCCTTTGGCACAGTTCCCCACAAGAGATTAGTGCAGAAGCTGGAGGATCAGGCGCATGTAAAAGGGAGGGCACTGCAATGGATAAGAGAATACCTGACAGGGAGGCAGCAACGAGTCATGGTACGTGAAGAGGTATCACAGTGGGCGCCTGTTACGAGCGGGGTCCCACAGGGGTCAGTTCTAGGACCAGTGCTATTTTTGATATATGTGAACGACATGATGGAAGGAATAGACTCTGAAGTGTCCCTGTTCGCAGATGACGTGAAGTTGATGAGAAGAATTAAATCGGACGAGGATGAGGCAGGACTGCAAAGAGACCTGGACAGGCTGGACATGTGGTCCAGAAACTGGCTTCTCGAATTCAATCCAGCCAACTGCAAAGTCATGAAGATTGGGGAGGGGCAAAAAAGACCGCAGACAGAGTATAGGCTAGGTGGACAAAGACTACAGACCTCACTCAGGGAGAAAGACCTTGGGGTGACCATAACACCGAGCACATCACCGGAGGCACACATCAACCAAATAACCGCTGCAGCATACGGGCGCCTGGCAAACCTGAGAATAGCGTTCCGATACCTTAATAAGGAATCGTTCAAGACACTGTACACTCTGTATGTTAGGCCCATACTGGAGTATGCAGCACCAGTCTGGAACCCACACCTGGCCAAGCACGTCAAGAAGTTAGAGAAAGTACAAAGGTTTGCAACAAGGCTAGTCCCAGAGCTCAAGGGAATGTCGTACGAGGAAAGGTTAAGGGAAATCGGACTGACGACACTGGAGGACAGAAGGGTCAGGGGAGACATGATAGCGACATACAAGACACTGCGGGGAATAGACAAGGTGGACAGAGATAGGATGTTCCAGAGAGGGGACACAGGGACAAGGGGTCACAACTGGAAGCTGAAGACTCAGACGAGTCACAGGGACGTTAGGAAGTATTTCTTCAGTCATAGAGTTGTCAGCAAGTATAATAGCCTAGCAAGTGAAGTAGTGGAGGCAGGAACCATACATAGTTTTAAGAAGAGGTATGACAAAGCTCAGGAAGCAGAGAGAGAGAGGATCCAGTAGCGATCAGTGAAGAGGAGGGGCCAGGAGCTGAGTCTCGACCCCTGCAACCACAATTAGGTGAATTAGGTGAGTACACACACACACACACACACATGCACACAAATACACACACACACATACACACACATACACAGACACACACACATACACACACACACACACATACACACACACACACATACACACGCACACACACACACACACACGTACACACACACAGTTCGAACCAGGATTCTGCAAGAGAAAGCAAGACTGAGGGACAAAGAGGGGTACCAGAGAGTATACCTCGACCGCAACAGAACACAAGAAGAAAGGACTACACTGAAAGAGAGGG
>NC_091320.1:21987935-21990435 GCF_038502225.1 Cherax quadricarinatus | reverse complement strand
AGGTGGCAAGAAGAGCTCACTCGAGCAGAGCAAAGTTACTGGTAATGGGCGATTTCAACCACAGGGAGATCGACTGGGAAAACCTGGAGCCACATGGGGGTCCCGAAACATGGAGAGCAAAGATGATGGATGTGGTACTTGAAAACCTCATGCATCAACATGTCAGGGACACAACCAGAGAGAGAGGGGAGGATGAGCCAGCAAGACTGGATCTTGTGTTCACCCTGAGCAGTTCAGACATCGAGGACATCACTTACGAGAGGCCCCTTGGAGCTAGCGATCATGTGGTTCTGAGTTTTGACTATATAGTAGAGTTACAAGTGGAGAAGGTAACAGGAACTGAAGGGGACAGGCCAAACTATAAAAGGGGGGACTACACAGGTATGAGAAACTTCCTGCAGGAGGTTCAGTGGGACAGAGAAATGGTAGGAAAATCAGTAAACGAGATGATGGAATATGTGGCAACAAAGTGCAAGGAGGCAGAGGAAAGTTTTGTTCCCAAGGGAAACAGAAATAATAGGAAGACCAAGACGAGTCCTTGGTTTACCCGAAGGTGTAGGGAGGCAAAAGCTAAGTGCAACAGAGAATGGAAAAGGTACAGGAGGCATAGGACCCAGGAAAACAAGGAGATTAGTAGAAGAGCCAGAAACGAGTATGCGCAGATAAGGAGGGAGGCCCAGAGACAGTATGAAAACGACATAGCATCGAAAGTCAAATCTGACCCGAAACTGCTGTATAGCCACATTAGGAAGAAGACAACAGTCAAGGACCAGGTGATAAGGCTGAGGAAAGAAGGTGGGGAACTCACAAGAAACGATCAAGAGGTATGTGAGGAGCTCAACACGAGATTTAAGGAAGTATTTACAGTAGAGACAGGAAGGACTCTGGGGGGACAGACCAGATGGGGACACCAACAAGGAATACACCAACAAGTGTTGGACGACATACATACAGATGAGGAGGAGGTGAAGAAACTGCTAAGGGACATCGATACCTCAAAGGCAATGGGACCGGACAACATCTCTCCATGGGTCCTTAGAGAGGGAGCAGATATGTTGTGCGTACCACTTACCACAATCTTCAACACATCCCTGGAAACTGGGCAACTACCTGACGTATGGAAGACAGCAAATGTAGTTCCCATTTTCAAAAAAGGAGACAGAAAAGAGGCACTAAACTATAGACCTGTGTCATTGACGTGTATAGTATGCAAAATTATGGAGAAGATTATCAGGAGGAGAGTGGTGGAGCACCTGGAACGGAACAGGAGTATAAATGCCAACCAGCACGGATTCACGGAAGGCAAATCCTGTGTCACAAACCTTCTGGAGTTTTATGATAAAATAACAGAAGTAAGACAAGAGAGAGAGGGGTGGGTTGATTGCATCTTCTTGGACTGCAAGAAGGCCTTTGACACAGTTCCTCACAAGAGATTAGTGCAGAAGCTAGAGCATCAGGCGCATATAACAGGAAGGGCACTGCAATGGATCAGAGAATACCTGACAGGGAGGCAACAACGAGTCATGGTACGTAATGATGTATCACAGTGGGCACCTGTGACGAGCGGGGTCCCACAGGGGTCGGTCCTAGGACCAGTGCTATTTTTGGTATATGTGAACGACATGACGGAAGGGTTAGACTCAGAAGTGTCCCTGTTTGCAGATGATGTGAAGTTAATGAGGAGAATTAAATCTGATGAGGACCAGGCAGGACTTCAAAGAGACCTGGACAGACTGGACACCTGGTCCAGCAAATGGCTTCTCGAATTTAATCCTGCCAAATGCAAAGTCATGAAGATAGGGGAAGGGCACAGAAGACCACAGACAGAGTATAGGCTAGGTGGCCAAAGACTGCAAACCTCACTCAAGGAGAAAGATCTTGGGGTGAGTATAACACCGAGCATGTCTCCGGAAGCACACATCAATCAGATAACTGCTGCAGCATATGGGCGCCTGGCAAACCTGAGAACAGCATTCCGACACCTTAGTAAGGAATCATTCAAGACACTGTACACCGTGTATGTCAGGCCCATACTGGAGTATGCAGCACCTGTTTGGAACCCGCACTTGATAAAGCACGTCAAGAAACTAGAGAAAGTACAAAGGTTTGCAACAAGGTTAGTTCCAGAGCTAAGGGGAATGTCCTATGAAGAAAGATTAAGGGAAATCGGCCTGACGACACTGGAGGACAGGAGGGTCAGGGGAGACATGATAACGACATATAAAATACTGCGTGGAATAGACAAGGTGGACAAGGACAGGATGTTCCAGGGAGGGGACACAGAAACAAGAGGCCACAATTGGAAGTTGAAGACACAAATGAGTCAGAGAGATAGTAGGAAGTATTTCTTCAGTCATAGAGTTGTAAGGCAGTGGAATAGCCTAGAAAATGACGTAGTGGAGGCAGGAACCATACACAGTTTTAAGACGAGGTTTGATAAAGCTCATGGAGCGGGGAGAGAGAGGGTCTAGTAGCAACCGGTGAAGAGGCGGGGCCAGGA
>NC_091320.1:21967935-21985435 GCF_038502225.1 Cherax quadricarinatus | reverse complement strand
CTCTTCTGTAGGGGTACTGACGGTACCAGGTACTCTTCTGTAGGGGGTACTGACGGTACCAGGTACTCTTCTGTAGGGGGTACTGACGGTACCAGGTACTCTTCTGTAGGGGGTACTGACGGTACCAGGTACTCTTCTGTAGGGGGTACTGACGGTACCAGGTACTCTTCTGTAGGGGGTACTGACGGTACCAGGTACTCTTCTGTAGGGGGTACTGACAGTACCAGGTACTCTTCTGTAGGGGTACTGACGGTACCAGGTACTCTTCTGTAGGGGGTACTGACGGTACCAGGTACTCTTCTGTAGGGGGTACTGACGGTACCAGGTACTCTTCTGTAGGGGGTACTGACGGTACCAGGTACTCTTCTGTAGGGGGTACTGACGGTACCAGGTACTCTTCTGTAGGGGGTACTGACAGTACCAGGTACTCTTCTGTAGGGGTACTGACGGTACCAGGTACTCTTCTGTAAGGGGTACTGACAGTACCAGGTACTCTTCTGTAGGGGGTACTGACGGTACCTGGTACTCTTCTGTGGGGGTAGTGGCAGTACCAGGTACTCTTCTGTAGGGGTACTGACGGTACCAGGTACTCTTCTGTAGGGGGTACTGACGGTACCAGGTACTCTTCTGTAGGGGGTACTGACGGTACCAGGTACTCTTCTGTAGGGGGTACTGACGGTACCAGGTACTCTTCTGTAGGGGGTACTGACGGTACCAGGTACTCTTCTGTAGGGGGTACTGACGGTACCAGGTACTCTTCTGTAGGGGGTACTGACAGTACCAGCTACTCTTCTGTAGGGGTACTGACGGTACCAGGTACTCTTCTGTAAGGGGTACTGACAGTACCAGGTTCTCTTCTGTAGGGGGTACTGACGGTACCTGGTACTCTTCTGTGGGGGTAGTGGCAGTACCAGGTACTCTTCTGTAGGGGTACTGACGGTACCAGGTACTCTTCTGTAGGGGGTACTGACGGTACCAGGTACTCTTCTGTAGGGGGTACTGACGGTACCAGGTACTCTTCTGTAGGGGGTACTGACGGTACCAGGTACTCTTCTGTAGGGGGTACTGACGGTACCAGGTACTCTTCTGTAGGGGGTACTGACGGTACCAGGTACTCTTCTGTAGGGGGTACTGACAGTACAAGGTACTCTTCTGTAGGGGTACTGACGGTACCAGGTACTCTTCTGTAAGGGGTACTGACAGTACCAGGTACTCTTCTGTAGGGGGTACTGACGGTACCTGGTACTCTTCTGTGGGGGTAGTGGCAATACCAGGTACTCTTCTGTAGGGGTACTGACGGTACCAGGTACTCTTCTGTAGGGGGTACTGACGGTACCAGGTACTCTTCTGTATGGGGTACTGACGGTACCAGGTACTCTTCTGCAGGGGGTACTGGCGGTACCAGGTACTCTTCTGTAGGGGCTACTGACGGTACCAGGTACTCTTCTGTAGGGGGTACCAGATACTCTTCTGTAGGGGTACTGACGGTACCAGGTACTCTTCTGTAAGGGGTACTGACAGTACCAGGTACTCTTCTGTAGGGGGTACTGACGGTACCTGGTACTCTTCTGTGGGGGTAGTGGCAGTACCAGGTACTCTTCTGTAGGGGTACTGACGGTACCAGGTACTCTTCTGTAGGGGGTACTGACGGTACCAGGTACTCTTCTGTAGGGGGTACTGACGGTACCAGGTACTCTTCTGTAGGGGGTACTGACGGTACCAGGTACTATTCTGTATCTGTAGGGGTAGTGACGGTACCTGGTACTCTTCTGTTAGGGTACTGACGGTACCAGGTACTCTTCTGTAGGGGGTACTGACGGTACCTGGTACTCTTCTGTGGGGGCACTGACGGTACCTGGTACTCTTCAGTGGTGGTGCTGACGTTACCTGGTACTCTTCTGTGGGGGTACTGACGATACCATGTACTCATCTGTTAAGGTAATGATGGTACCAGGTACTCTTCTATTGGGGTACAGACTGTACCAGGTACTCTTCTGTAGGGTACTAAGGGTACCATGTACTCCCCTGTGGGGGTACTGAGGGTACTTGGTACTCTTCTGCTGGGGTACTGAGGGTACCTGGTACTCTTCTGTGGGGGTAATGACGGTATCTGGTACTTTTCTGTGGTGGTACTGACGGTACCTGGCACTCTTCTGTGGGTATATTGACGGTACCAGGTACTCATCTGTTAAGGTAATGACGGTACCAGGTACTCTTCTGTCGGGTACTGAGGGTACCAGGTACTCACCTGTGGGGGTACTGAGCGTATCTGGTACTCTTCTGTGGGGGTACTGACGGTGCCTGGTACTCTTCTGTGGTGGTACTGACGGTACCTGGCACTCTTCTGTGGGCGTACTGACGGTATCAGGTACTCATCTGTTAAGGTAATGACGGTACCAGGTACTCTTCTATTGGGGTACAGACTGTACCAGGTACTCTTCTGTGGGGTACTAAGGGTACCATGTACTCCCCTGTGGGGGTACTGAGGGTACTTGGTACTCTTCTGCTGGGGTACTGAGGGTACCTGGTACTCTTCTGTGGGGGTAATGACGGTATCTGGTACTTTTCTGTGGTGGTACTGACGATACCATGTACTCATCTGTTAAGGTAATGATGGTACCAGGTACTCTTCTATTGGGGTACAGACTGTACCAGGTACTCTTCTGTGGGGTACTAAGGGTACCATGTACTCCCCTGTGGGGGTACTGAGGGTACTTGGTACTCTTCTGCTGGGGTACTGAGGGTACCTGGTACTCTTCTCTGGGGGTAATGACGGTATCTGGTACTTTTCTGTGGTGGTACTGACGGTACCTGGCACTCTTCTGTGGGTATATTGACGGTACCAGGTACTCATCTGTTAAGGTAATGACGGTACCAGGTACTCTTCTGTCGGGTACTGAGGGTACCAGGTACTCACCTGTGGGGGTACTGAGCGTATCTGGTACTCTTCTGTGGGGGTACTGATGGTGCCTGGTACTCTTCTGTGGTGGTACTGACGGTACCTGGCACTCTTCTGTGGGCGTACTGACGGTATCAGGTACTCATCTGTTAAGGTAATGACGGTATCAGGTACTCATTTGTTAAGGTAATGACAGTACCAGGTACTCATCTGTTAAGGTAATGACGGTACCAGGTACTCTTCTATTGGGGTACAAAGGGTACCAGGCACTCTTCTGTGGGGGTGCTGAGGGTACCATGTACTAACCTGTAGGGTACTGACGGTAACTGGAGGTCCACGCCCAGGTGGGGTTACCGTGGATCCTCGGGAAGAGACAATCCAGGTGGAGGATTGATCCAGGAAGGAGCACCAAGGATCCAGACACGTCCAGTGCTCCTTCACCCCCGGCCACGGACCAGTCCAGCGCTGGTGGTGCCTCTCCTGGAACACACACCAAAAACTGTTCTACACACAAACATATATACATACACAAACATACATATAAGAAAGATAAAACCAGCACTGGTACTGGGCACCGGATTTTTGAAGCATTGGTGGCCAAGTAGACTAATGCGCCGCGGAATTTTGGTAGGCTTCTCGGGAGGAGTGCTAAATTATCGGGGGTTCGATCACCAGCTAGTTACACTATTGTTATTGGCTTAAAACCAGTTGTTCGTGGATGCATTTATATATATATATATATATATATATATATATATATATATATATATATATATATATATATATATATATATATATATATATATATATATATATATATATATATATATATATATATATATATATATATATATATATATATGTATGTATAGCATCACTGAGGCTAGCCGGGGGATCGAACTCGCGTTGTTTTAACCTGCCTCATGGCGAGCGAAAATTCACGGCGCTCTAAACCACTGTACCATACAATCCTACAAACAACTTGAGCCTAGCAAACTTGACTTTCTTCAAGTTGCGAGGACAAAGGATGTCTTGCCGAGTAGGTAAATATGCTCAATTAGCAAGAACTCATTTAAAATAAAGTTCTTTCTAAAATTTTCTCTTATATCTTTAAAGATATATTATTTTCATTTATGGTAATGTAAAAATTATTAATTTTGTACCAAAACTTACCTAACCTTGTTATAACAAGAGCAATTTAACTTAGTCTAATCCAACTAAATATATTTTAGACAAGGTTACAATAATTTAATAATAAGCAAACACAATGAAATATATTTTCCTTTTCGTTAGGTTCAGAATGATTTTTGCGCAATTATTGCATACACACATTTTCGCTTACCTTATTAGGCAAGAAGAGCGTTGCTATTTAAGTCAAAATAGCAAGTTTTACCTATTCAGCACGACATATATATTACATAGTTCAAAGGATGGAGGATCAAGCCTGCACCATTCGTTGCGCTGGGTCCCTCACCTGATCGTTTCACCTGAGAGCTCCGTACATGGTTTTGAGCCTTTAAGCTCACGGAGGCGTAGGGTGGCTTCACTAGTGAATGGGCAGGTGAGTGGGAAAGCGAGTGGGTGAGTTGGCAGGTGAATGGGCAGGTGAGTGGGCAGGTGAATGGGAAGGTGAGTGGGCAGGTGAATGGGAAGGTGAGTGGGCAAGTGAGTGGGAGTAATGAAATTTAGGTAATTGAGGGATTTGTTGCTGGATGGTGTTAATGAAGGCTCAGGTGAACTACAGAAGTGACGGAGGAAGGAAGGTGGTGGTGCACTGAGGCATCAGTGGCAGCGAGGAACGTCACCCATGTAGGCAAAAACAGGAATGTATAAGAATATATTGGTACCAACATTCTCAAATGGGTATGAAACATGGGTTTATAACGTTGCGTTGAGTAGGAAGATGAAAGCAGTGGAGATGTCGTGTCCGAGGGCAATGTGTGGTGTGAATATCATGGAGAGAATTCGCAGTTTGGAGAGGAGATGTGGGGGTTACTAAAATTTTTATCCGGAGTGCTGCAGAAAGGTTACTCAGGTAATTTGGACATTTAGAGAAGTTGGAACAAGATAGGATGACTTGGGTTGTGTATAAATTTGTAGTAGAGGGAAGGCAGGGTACGGGTCTGGACATCCAACTGGCGTGTGTGATCGTGTTAAATAGGAATGGGGGTAAGTGGTTTTTATGACCTGACTTGCTGTTGGAGTGTGAGCAAAGTAATATCTATGAAGGGTTTCAGGGAAATCGGTTAGCCAGACTTGAGTCCTGAAGGTGGGAGGTACAACGCCTGCACTCTGAAAGGGAAGCGAGGAGGGGCATCCGAGCTGTAATGTCAGAGTGCCTCTAGCAACATGATGATTGACTAATGAGGAAAGTGTTTCTTCTTTTCCCGGGACGCCCTGCCTTGGTGGGAGACAGCCGGTGTGTTGAAAAACTGATAAATTTTAGAGAAGTCTTTGTATACATCATCATTCCTCTGGCAATGTTATAGCCCCAATTTTTCTCTAAACTACTGCCGTAAATATATGTATTTTCATATCTTATAATCTTGTTATTGCTTGTGTGTTCCCCATTCTTCTCCTCAGTCATATGTAACAAATGTTGTTTCTAGAAGCAGAGGATTAGTCCCTGCAACTAGGTCTACATAGTGTAATTTCTTCCGCTGTTGCAGTCAGTATCAGGCCAAGTATCGACCTCTCACTTTATTTATAAGTTCGTACATAAAAAAATCCCTGTCGTTACTTTCAGGAACTCTGCTGACTGTTTACTTAAAGTTCCATCCTCATATGTTGCTCACTTTATTTAAAGTTCCAGCCTCATATGTTGCTTACTTTATTTAAAGTTTCAGCCTCATATGTTGCTTACTTTATTTAAAGTTCCAGCCTCATATGTTGCTTACTTTATTTAAAGTTCCAGCCTCATATGTTGCTTACTTTATTTAAAGTTCCAGCCTCATATGTTGCTTACTTTATTTAAAGTTCCAGCCTCATAAGTTGCTTACTTTATTTAAAGTTTCAGCCTCATATGTTGCTCACTTTATTTAAAGTTCCAGCCTCATATGTTGCTTACTTTATTTAAAGTTTCAGCCTCATATGTTGCTTACTTTATTTAAAAGTTCCAGCCTCATATGTTGCTTACTTTATTTAAAGTTCCAGCCTCATATGTTGCTTACTTTATTTAAAGTTCCAGCCTCATATGTTGCTTACTTAATTTAAAGTTCCAGTCTCATATGTTGCTTACTTTATTTAAAGTTCCAGCCTCATATGTTGCTTACTTTATTTAAAGTTCCAGCGTTATATGTTGGTTGCTTTATTTAAAGTTCCAGCCTCATAGGTTGCTTACTTTATTTAAAGTTCCAGCCTCATATGTTGCTTACTTTATTTAAAGTTCCAGCCTCATATGTTGCTTACTTTATTTAAAGTTCCAGCCTCATATGTTGCTTATTTTATTTAAAGTTCCAGCCTCATATGTTGCTCACTTTATTTAAAGTTCCAGCCTCATATGTTGCTCACTTTATTTAAAGTTCCATCCTCATATGCTGTTCACTTTATTTAAAGGTCCTGCGTTATATGTTGCTTACTTTATTTAAAGTTCCAACGTTATATGTTGCTTACTTTATTTAAAGTTCCAGCCTCATATGTTGCTTACTTTATTTAAAGTTCCAGCGTTATATGTTGCTTACTTTATTTAAAGTTTCAGCCTCATATCTTGCTTACTTTATTTAAAGTTCCAGCCTCATATGTTGCTTACTTTATTTAAAGTTCCAGCGTTATATGTTGCTTACTTTATTTAAAGTTTCAGCCTCATATCTTGCTTACTTTATTTAAAGTTCCAGCCTCATATGTTGCTTACTTTATTTAAAGTTCCAGCGTTATATGCTGCTAACTTTATTTAAAGTTCCAGCCTCATATGTTGCTCACTTTATTTAAAGCTCCAGCCTCACATGTTGCTTATTTTATTTAAAGTTGCAGCCTCATATGTTGCTTACTTTATTTAAAGTTCCAGCGTTATATGCTGCTAACTTTATTTAAAGTTCCAGCCTCATATGTTGCTCACTTTATTTAAAGCTCCAGCCTCACATGTTGCTTATTTTATTTAAAGTTGCAGCCTCATATGTTGCTTACTTTATTTAAAGTTCCAGCGTTATATGCTGCTAACTTTATTTAAAGTTCCAGCCTCACATGTTGCTTATTTTATTTAAAGTTCCAGTCTCACATGTTGCTTACTTTATTTAAAGTTTCAGCGTTATATGTTGCTTACTTTATTTAAAGTTCCAGCCTCATATGTAGCTCAATTTATTTAAAGTTCCAGCCTCATATGCTATTCACTTTATTTAAAGTTCCAGCCTCACATGTTGCTCACTTTATTTAAAGTTCCAGCCTCATATGTTGCTTACTTTATTTAAAGGTCCAGCCTCATATGTTGCTTACTTTATTTAAAGTTCATACGTTATATGTTGCTTACTTTATTTAAAGCTCCAGCCTCATATGTTGCTTACTTTATTTAAAGTTCCAGCCTCATATGTTGCTTACTTTATTTAAAGTTCCAGCCTCACATGTTGCTCACTTTATTTAAAGTTCCTGCGTTATATGTTGCTTACTTCATTTAAAGTTCCTGCCTCATATGTTGCTTACTTTATTTAAAGTTCCAGCCTCATATGTTGCTCACTTTATTTAAAGTTCATACGTTATATGTGGCTTACTTCATTTAAAGTTCCAGCCTCATATGTTGCTTACTTTATTTAAAGTTCCAGCCTCATATCTTGCTTACTTTATTTAATGTTCCAACGTTATATGTTGCTTACTTTATTTAAAGCTCCAGCCTCATATGTTGCTTACTTTATTTAAAGTTCCAGCCTCATATGTTGCTTACTTTATTTAAAGTTCCAGCCTCACATGTTGCTCACTTTATTTAAAGTTCCAGCCTCATATGTTGCTCACTTTATTTAAAGTTCCAGCCTCATATGTTGTTCACTTTATTTAAAGTTCCAGCCTCATATATTGCTCACTTTATTTAAAGTTCCAGTCTCATATGTTGCTCACTTTATTTAAAGTTCCAGCCTCACATGTTGCTTACTTTATTTAAAGCTCCAGCCTCATATGTTGTTCACTTTATTTAAAGTTCCAACCTCATGTGTTGCTTACTTTATTTAAAGTTCCAGCCTCATATGTTGCTCACTTTATTTAAAGTTCCAGCCTCATATGTTGTTCACTTTATTTAAAGTTCCAGCCTCGTATGCTGCTAACTTTCTTTAAAGTTCCAGCCTCATATGCTGCTCACTTTATTTAAAGTTCTAGCCTCACATGTTTCTCACTTCATTTAAAGTTCCTGCCTCATATGTTGCTTACTTTATTTAAAGTTCCAGCCTCATATGTTGCTTACTTTATTTAAAGTTCCAGCCTCATATGTTGCTTACTTTATTTAAAGTTCCAGCGTTATATGTTGCTTACTTTATTTAAAGTTCCAGCCTCATATGTTGCTCACTTTATTTAAAGTTCCAGCCTCATATGTTGCTCACTTTATTTAAAGTTCCAGCCTCATATGCTGCCCACTTTATTTAAAGTTCCAGCGTTGTATGTTGCTTACTTTATTTAAAGTTCCAGCCTCATATGTTGCTCCCTTTATTTAAAGTTCCTGCCTCATATGTTGCTTACTTTATTTAAAGTTCCAGCCTCATATGTTGCTTACTTTATTTAAAGTTCCAGCCTCATATGTTGCTCCCTTTATTTAAAGTTCCAGCCTCATGTGTTGCTCACTTTATTTAAAGTTCCAGCCTCATATGCTGCTCACTTTATTTAAAGTTCCAGCCTCATATGTTGCTCACTTTATTTAAAGTTCCAGCCTCATATGTTGCTCACTTTATTTAAAGTTCCAACCTCATATGTTGCTCACTTTATTTAAAGTTCCAGCCTCATATGTTGCTCACTTTATTTAAAGTTCCAGCCTCATATGTTGCTTACTTTATTTAAAGTTACAGCCTCATATGTTGCTCACTTTATTTAAAGTTCCAGCCTCATATGTTGCTCACTTTATTTAAAGTTCCAGCCTCATATGTTGCTCACTTTATTTAAAGTTCCAGCCTCATATGTTGCTCACTTTATTTAAAGTTCCAGCCTCATATGTTGCTCACTTTATTTAAAGTTCCAACCTCATATGTTGCTCACTTTATTTAAAGTTCCAGCCTCATATGTTGCTTACTTTATTTAAAGTTCCAGCCTCATATGTTGCTCACTTTATTTAAAGTTCCAGCCTCATATGTTGCTCGCTTTATTTAAAGTTCCAACCTCATATGTTGCTCACTTTATTTAAAGTTCCAGCCTCATATGTTGCTTACTTTATTTAAAGTTCCAGCCTCATATGTTGCTTACTTTATTTAAAGTTCCAGCGTTATATATTGCTCACTTTATTTCTTCACAGTTGAAATCCTCACTTACAATAACTCTCGTATTATCTTCAGCAATTTTCAACAATATTTCTCTTCTTGCACTATACATTGTGTTGCTTAAGAGAGTTTCTCCCAAGTCACATCAAATAAAATGGCGCGTGTGTATCCTCTTCTAACATCTTAAATTCATGTTGGAGTCTTACAAGCATTATTTGTGCTTTGCGTTTTATTTACTGAAGCTTGAATTGTTTCTTTCATTAATTTACTAATGGTGCCTCTGTGTCTCTGTCTCTCTTTCTCCCCCTTACTCTGTCTTTTTCTCTCTCTATCTCCCTCTTACTCTGTCTCTCTCTGTCTCTCCCTCTCCTTCACACTGAGTAGTTTCCTTCAATTATAAATTCGTTTTGATTATGGTCTGCCATTTTAGTTTCACTCAGAAAGGCTATATCATATTTCCTCTCGTGTATAAAGTCCTTCAGCTCCAATCTTTATTAAATAACTTCATCTATGTTTGCATTTAAAATTTTACAACTGTGTTTATCTCATTGCTTTAATTTTCTTATCGTTTATTTTGGTCAGGTTTGCACTATCGAGCAACTGCTCGATAAGCTGTAAAAAAAAAATTTCTTCTTTCTTCACTTCCATCCTTAATAAGCCGCTAGACGTTTGTGAATTCTTTTATTTTTATTATCCCTCTCCTGACTGATACCTCTTAATGTCTTTGTTATTAGTTATGTCAGTGGATTTGTTAGCAATTCTTTCCTCTGTTTCGGTGTGTGAGTGTTTTTGTCAGTGTTTATCTTCCAAACGTTTTCCAATACTCGAGTATCCCACTCCATGGTCTTGAATACCCGAGTATCCCACTCCATGGTCTTGAATACTCGAGTATCCCACTCCATGGTCTTGAATACTCGAGTATCCCACTCCATGGTCTTGAATACTCGAGTATCCCACTCCATGGTCTTGAATATTCGAGTATCTCACTCCATGGTCTTGAATACTCGAGTATCCCACTCCATGGTCTTGAATACTCGAGTATCCCACTCCATGGTCTTGAATACTCGAGTATCCCACTCAATGGTCTTGAATACTCGAGTATCCCACTCCATGGTCTTGAATACTCGAGTATCCCACTCCATGGTCTTGAATACTCGAGTATCCCACTCCATGGTCTTGAATACTCGAGTATCCCACTCCATGGTCTTGAATACTCGAGTATCCCACTCCATGGTCTTGAATACTCGAGTATACCACTCTATGGTCTTGAATACTCGAGTATACCACTCTATGGTCTTGAATACTCGAGTATCCCACTCCATGGTCTTGAATACTCGAGTATCTCACTCCATGGTCTTGAATACTCGAGTATCCCACTCCATGATCTTGAATACTCGAGTATCCCACTCCATGGTCTTGAATACTCGAGTATCCCACTCCATGGTCTTGAATACTCGAGTATCCCACTCCATGGTCTTGAATACTCGAGTATCCCACTCCATGGTCTTGAATACTCGAGTATACCACTCTATGGTCTTGAATACTCGAGTATCCCACTCCATGGTCTTGAATACTCGAGTATCCCACTCAGTGGTCTTGAATACTCGAGTATCCCACTCCATGGTCTTGAATACTCGAGTATCCCACTCCATGGTCTTGAATACTCGAATATCCCACTCCATTGTCTTGAATACTCGAGTATCCCACTCCATGGTTTTGAATACTCGAGTATCCCACTCCATGATCTTGAATACTCGAGTATCCCACTCCATGGTTTTGAATACTCGAGTATCCCACTCCATTATCTTGAATACTCGAGTATCCCACTCCATGGTCTTGAATACTCGAGTATCCCACTCCATGGTCTTGAATACTCGAGTATCCCACTCCATGGTCTTGAATACTCGAGTATCCCACTCCATGGTCTTGAATACTCGAGTATCCCACTCAATGGTCTTGAATACTCGAGTATCCCACTCCAGGGACTTGAATACTCGAGTATCCCACTCAATGGTCTTGAATACTCGAGTATCCCACTCCATGATCTTGAATACTCGAGTATCCCACTCCATGGTCTTGAATATTCGAGTATCTCACTCCATGGTCTTGAATACTCGAGTATCCCACTCCATGGTCTTGAATACTCGAGTATCCCACTCCATGGTCTTGAATACTCGAGTATCCCACTCCATGGTCTTGAATATTCGAGTATCTCACTCCATGGTCTTGAATACTCGAGTATCCCACTCCATGGTCTTGAATACTCGAGTATCCCACTCCATGGTCTTGAATACTCGAGTATCCCACTCCAGGGTCTTGAATACTCGAGTATCCCACTCCATGGTCTTGAATACTCGAGTATCCCACTCCATGGTCTTGAATACTCGAGTATCCCACTCCATGGTCTTGAATACTCGAGTATCCCACTCCATGGTCTTGAATACTCGAGTATCCCACTCCATGGTCTTGAATACTCGAGTATCCCACTCCATGGTCTTGAATACTCGAGTATCCCACTCCATGGTCTTGAATACTCGAGTATCCCACTCCATGATCTTGAATACTCGAGTATCCAACTCAGTGGTCTTGAATACTCGAGTATCCCACTCCATGGTCTTGAATACTCGAGTATCCCACTCCATGGTCTTGAATACTCGAGTATCCCACTCCATGGTCTTGAATACGCGAGTATCCCACTCCATGGTCTTGAATACTCGAGTATCCCACTCCATGGTCTTGAATACTCGAGTATCCCACTCCATGGTCTTGAATACTCGAGTATCCCACTCCATGGTCTTGAATATTCGAGTATCTCACTCCATGGACTTGAATACTGGAGTATCCCACTCCATGGTCTTGAATACTCGAGTATCCCACTCCATGGTCTTGAATACTCGAGTATCCCACTCCATGGTCTTGAATACTCGAGTATCCCACTCCATGGTCTTGAATACTCGAGTATCCCACTCCATGGTCTTGAGTACTCGAGTATCCCACTCCATGGTCTTGAGTACTCGAGTATCCCACTCCATGGTCTTGAATACTCGAGTATCCCACTCCATGGTCTTGAGTAATCGAGTATCCCACTCCATGGTCTTGAATACTCGAGTATACCACTCCATGGTCTTGAATACTCGAGTATCCCACTCCATGGTCTTGAATACTCGAGTATCCCACTCCATGGTCTTGAATACTCGAGTATCCCACTCCATGGTCTTGAATACTCAAGTATCCCACTCCATGGTCTTGAATACTCGAGTATCCCACTCCATGGTCTTGAATATTCGAGTATACCACTCCATGGTCTTGAATACTCGAGTATCCCACTCCATGGTGTATCCCACTCCATGGTCTTGAATATTCGAGTATCCCACTCCATGGTCTTGAATACTCGAGTATCCCACTCCATGGTGTATCCCACTCCATGGTCTTGAATATTCGAGTATCCCACTCCATGGTGTATCCCACTCCATGGTCTTGAATACTCGAGTATCCCACTCCATGGTGTATCCCACTCCATGGTCTTGAATACTCGAGTATCCCACTCCATGGTGTATCCCACTCCATGGTCTTGAATACTCGAGTATCCCACTCCATGGTCTTGAGTATTCGAGTATCCCACTCCATGGTCTTAAATATTCGAGTATCCCACTCCATGGTCTTGAATACTCGAGTATCCCACTCCATGGTGTATCCCACTCCATGGTCTTGAATATTCGAGTATACCAATCCATGGTCTTGAATACTCGAGTATCCCACTCCATGGTGTATCCCACTCCATGGTCTTGAATACTCGAGTATCCCACTCCATGGTCTTGAATATTCGAGTATCCCACTCCATGGTCTTGAATACTCGAGTATCCCACTCCATGGTCTTGAATATTCGAGTATACCACTCCATGGTCTTGAATATTCGAGTCTCCCACTCCATGGTCTTGAATACTCGAGTATCCCACTCCATGGTCTTGAATATTCGAGTATACCACTCCATGGTCTTGAATACTCGAGTATCCCACTCCATGGTGTATCCCACTCCATGGTGTATCTCACTCCATGGTGTATCCCACTTCATGGTCTTGAATACTCGAGTATCCCACTCCATGGTGTATCCCACTCCATGGTCTTGAATATTTGGGTATTCCATGGCTTTGAATACTCGAGTATTCCACTACTTACCTGGAGTTTACTTGGAGAGGGTTTCGGGGGTCAGCGCCCCCGCGGCTCGGTCTGAGACCTAGTCTTGAGTACGGAAATTCTCGAAGCACTTTGTCATCTCACAAATGTAATTTTCTCCTTCTGTGTCTCTTTCTGATCTCGATTTGATTTATATTTTCATTTCATAAATAACCCGCGCATAGGAGAGAGAGGCTTACGACGACGTTTCGATCCGACATGGACCATTTACAAAGTCACACTGTGACTCTGTAAATGGTCCAAGTCGGACCGAAGCGTCGTCGTAAGCTTTTCTCTCCTATATACGGGTTATACAGCATCACCTCAGTAACCTAGCTCAGGGCTCTCCAAATTTTTCACTACGAGGGCCACATCGTCTATTTCACAAATTTTCGTGCGATGGAGAAAAAATCAGTCTTGTCAATATATATGAACGAATAAAATTTAAACGAATAATTTTTATTTGGATCCTTTTTGTAATCAATTTGATACGATTCGGTACAAAAGATAAATGTGACAATTACGAGGAAACAATACCGTGCTTACAATGTGAAATGAAGTATAATGAATTAAAATGTCAAAAATAAACCAATGCTTTGACAGTATAATGAATTACAAATGAGAAAAACTGCACATGATTTATTCCCACAAGATTAATGGGAATGATATAACTGGTCTTTTCATTTCAAAATATTGCTCAGCCGATGTTTCAGTCTTGAGGAGCCAATTATTAGAATATACTTCAAAGGCTCATCAGATAAATTTGTGCGATATTTGAACTTGACATATTTAATTTTTTTTACAATGATGGTTCACGAAGGTAAGTAAGTTGTACCATAAACTGATTACGAATCCACGAGCAAATTCCTTCAAATCTGGAAACTGTTCAGGCAGTAAAAATTTATAAAATTGGATCTGATCTCATTATTTATACATTTCTTTCAGCAAGTCTTGTGATGAAGAGCAATAATTTCTATTTGAAACTGACTAGAGAGGGTTTCAACATTGCAGTCAAATGGATTTTGAAACAGCTTTGTTTCATCTATTTTCTTCCATCAAGATCAGAAAATCGTTTCTAAAACTGTTTTTTTGCGAATCATTAATGATTTCTGTTGCAAATGAAGACGGAAATTCTGCTTCACTTTCTTCACGAAATTTTTCACAACATGGGAACTAAGTTAGAAAACTTGGGAACTAAGTTAGAAAACTTGGGAACTAAGAAAACTTGGGAACTAAGTTAGAAAACTTGGGAACTAAGAAAACTTGGGAACTACGTTAGAAAACTTGGGAACTAAGTTAGAAAACTTGGGAACTAAGTTAGAAAA
The DNA here is from genome assembly GCF_038502225.1 of Cherax quadricarinatus. Classification (NCBI taxonomy): domain Eukaryota; kingdom Metazoa; phylum Arthropoda; class Malacostraca; order Decapoda; family Parastacidae; genus Cherax; species Cherax quadricarinatus. The sequence goes on along the minus strand of NC_091320.1, from coordinate 21,970,658 downwards.
CTTGGGAACTAAGTTAGAAAACTTGGGAACTAAGTTAGAAAACTTGGGAACTAAGAAAACTTGGGAACTAAGTTAGAAAACTTGGGAACTAAGTTAGAAAACTTGGTAACTAAGTTAGAAAACTTGGGAACTAAGTTAGAAAACTTGGTAACTAAGTTAGAAAACTTGGGAACTAAGTTAGAAAACTTGGGAACTAAGTTAGAAAACTTGGGAACTACGTTAGAAAACATGGGAACTAAGTTAAAAAACTTGGGAACTAAGTTAGAAAACTTGGGAACCAAGTTAGAAAACTTGGGAACTAAGTTAAAAAACTTGGGAACTACGTTAGAAAACTTGGGAACTAAGTTAGAAAACTTGGGAACTAAGTTAAAAAACTTGGGAACTAAGTTAAAAAACTTGGGAACTAAGTTAGAAACTTTCAGCTGTCCTTCAGATGCATGAACAGATTAAATTTGTTTGTAACTTCGGATTCAATTGATTTATATGACTTGTCACGCCTCCAAAAAAAAAGATTTCCAAAGCCAGTCAGTGTTTGATAGAAGTGGGTCGGGTCGATTCGTCTCTGTGAGAAATAAATCAATTTCCTGTCTGAGCTGAAAGAACCGTTATAGAACCTTTCCACGACTAAGCCATCGAACTGATGTATAATAAGGCAACAGTTTGGCGAAAGACTGATTTTGAACACATTTTCTTCTTCTGGGCAGAACTTCCCCACTGCTTCCATCATACACTCTTTAAAAAAAATCTCCATCGTTGAATGGCTTTCCTCTTTTAGCTAACACATAAGCTACTTTATAACTGGCTCTGGTTAAAGCTTCATTTTCAGCTTTCCTTTGGATAAAAATAATCTTGCTGGGAAACCAACCTGCTCTGTATTGATTTTTTTTTCCGAACGCTGTGTTCCTGTGAATTGGAAATAACCTGGTTTATGTTTGATCTCATAGTGAAAAACGTATATCGTACTCCTTCAAAACTTCAACAGTTTCGTGGCATACAACACGCAAGGTTTTATCACCTGTTGGTACAAAGTACTTTACGTCACATTCGTCATTAAACAGATGGCATTCACTCTCCACTGTTCTCGTCATTTTTCCTTCCATAACTGAAGGTTATATCTGAAAAATGAAAAGATTACAACAAGAATTGGAACAAATTTTGACATATAAATTGTTACAAGCAACAAAATTCTTAACTTTAAATGACCGAAAATGAGGGCTTATTAATTTTACTATTTATAAATATTTCAAGTTACTGAAGGCCGCATAAAATCTTGTTGCAGGCCGCATGTGGCCCGTGGGCCGCATGTGGCCAGTGGGCCGCATGTGGCCCGTGGGCCACATGCGGCCCCTTGCCTAGAATAATGTGCTATCTGCTGTATTTTATATATTTAAAGACTAACGTTAGCAGTAGCTGTAGTATCAACAGCAAATACTTCAGTTGTTCAACACTGGTGACTACCACACAACGCCCACCACCACCGACCTCGCTCTTCCAGCATTACTCTCTGCCGAACAAATTTCTGATTTTCGCGCGAATAAATAATTCAGCTGATAAAAGGCAGCCGATGCATCGTGCTTGGAAATGATCAAAAGCAGATCCTGTTAATCCGATAAAACTCTTGATGTTTTGTTGTTGCTGGTGCTGTGGGAAAGTCCTATTGTGGGGGAGATTGTATGTGAGGGCTGGCGGACGCTCCCTCCACAATGTAGCCGGCTCACCTCTGTGTAAACAATGGCCACAGTCTGTAAATACTCTCTTTCATCTGCATGCTGCTTTGAATGCCATGTTATTTTTAAAGCATATACACTTTGAATGTACACACAGACTCACACAGATACACATACGCTCACAAAAAAAAACACACTCACACACACACACACACACACACACACACACACACACACACCACCACCACCACCACCACCCCCACAGCAACCCCCTATACGCCCCCTGCTCCCCCTAACCCACCTCTCTCCCCAGACCACAGTTATTGAAAAGCTGAAGGTTTGGTACACGAACGCGGATGGAATAACGAATAAATGTGAGGAGTGGCACGAAAGAATCAAGGAGTTGTCCCCAGACATCGTAGCGGTTACAGAAACGAAACACACTGGGATAATAACAGATGCAATTTTCCCACCCGGATATCAGATCCTGAGGAAGGATAGAAGGAGCAGGGGGGGGGAGGGGTTGCGCTAATAAAAAACCGGTGGGGTTATCAAGAAATGGAAGGTATGGACGAGATTGGAGAAAAGGATTACATAGTAGGTACAGTTCAGTCAGGGGAACACAAGGTAGTCATTGCAGTTATGTATAACCCACCACAGAACTGCAGGAGGCCAAGAGAGGAATATGATGAATGCAACAGAGCAATGGTGGACACTCTAGCTGGGGTGGCAAGAAGGGCCCACTCAAGTAGAGCGAAGTTACTGGTCATGGGCGACTTCAATCACAGGGAGATTGATTGGGAAAACCTGGAGCCACATGCGGGTCCCGAAACATGGACAGCCAAGATGATGGATGTAGTGCTGGCATATCTCATGCACCAACATGTTAGGGATACTACCAGAGAGAGAGGGGAGGATGAACCAGCAAGACTGGACCTCGTGTTCACCCTGAGTAGCTCAGACATTGAGCACATCACATATGAAAGGCCCATTGGAGCTAGTGACCACGTAGTTATGAGTTTTGAATACATCGTCGAGCTAAAAGTGGAAAGGGTA
>NC_091320.1:21950435-21962935 GCF_038502225.1 Cherax quadricarinatus | reverse complement strand
AGGTTCACAACACTCGCTCAGGGTAGGTTCACAACACTCGCTCAGAGTAGGTTCCCACACTCTCTCAGAGTAGGTTCACAGCACTCTGAATAGATTCATACACTTTTCTGAGCAGATCCAGGCGCTCAGCCTTTAATACAATTCCTCGCTCTACAAGATTATTCAGTCCCAGACAAAGTGTACTTTTACGTATAACACTACAAGAGAGAGAGAACTTTGTATCATATACTAAGTTTTATTTGGATTCTTTTGTGCTAAAGATTACATTTAATTTAGTCGGATCAGTCTCCTAATGACAATCCCAATATTAAAATGACATTTGTCTAAGGACAACTTGACCAGAGCTGGATTCAACATCTTGTTACAAAAAAGAGGCCAAAACAGGCCTATAGACGTAACAATGATATATATATAAATATATATATATATATATATATATATATATATATATATATATATATATATATATATATATATATATATATATATATATATATATATATATATAGTAATAAACAGAGAGATAGACAGGGGATCGAACCATGTTCCTAGTATTGGCAGGTCTAGCGTTTTGCCGCTGAGCTACAGAGTTTCTAAGAGGAAAGATTTGGACACAGAATTTCTGTTAATGTGGGAGAGAGTTAGTCAGGTCACAGTTGATGCCGTTGACGGAGACATGAACTGATATTCTGTCTATGAATTTTTCTTATTAAAAGCCCCGTAGCTCAGCGGTAAAGCGATGAACCTGCCAATACCAGGGAAACACTTCGATGCCACGTCAATCTTTCTGTTTATTCATACACACACACACACACACACACACACACACACACACACACACACACACACACAACAACAACAACAAAGGGATCTGGACAGGCTGCAGACCTGGTCCAGCAATTGGCTCCTGGAGTTCAATCCCACCAAGTGCAAAGTCATGAGGATTGGGGAAGGGCAAAGAAGACCGCAGACGGAGTACAGTCTAGGGGGCCAGAGACTACAAACATCACTCAAGGAAAAAGATCTTGGGGTGAGTATAACACCAGGCACATCTCCTGAAGCGCACATCAACCAAATAACTGTTGCAGCATATGGGCGCCTGGCAAACCTCAGAACAGCATTCCGACATCTTAATAAGGAATCGTTCAGGACCCTGTACACCGTGTACGTTAGGCCCATATTGGAGTATGCGGCACCAGTTTGGAACCCACACCTAGCCAAGCACGTAAAGAAACTAGAGAAAGTGCAAAGGTTTGCAACAAGACTAGTCCCAGAGTTAAGATGTATGTCCTATGAGGAAAGGTTAAGGGAAATCAACCTGACGACACTGGAGGACAGGAGAGATAGGGGGGACATGATAACGACTTACAAAATACTGAGAGGAATTGACAAGGTGGACAAAGACAGGATGTTCCAGAGACTGGACACAGCAACACGGGGACACAGTTGGAAACTGAAGACACAGATGAATCAAAGGGATGTTAGGAAGTATTCCTTCAGCCACAGAGTAGTCAGGAAGTGGAATAGTTTGGGAAGCGATGTAGTGGAGACAGGATCCATACATAGCTTTAAGCAGAGGTACGATAAAGCTCATGGTTCAGGGAGAGTGACCTAGTAGCGACCAGTGAAGAGGCGGGGCCAGGAGCTTGGACTCGACCCCTGCAACCTCAACTAGGTGAGTACAACTAGGTGAGTACACACACACACACACACACACACACACACATATATATATATATATATATATATATAGATATATATCTATATATATATATATATATATATATATATGTGTGTATATGCAATAAGATCACAGTAAACAGGTGATTTCAAAATATGCAAAACAACCACTCTGATCAACCACTCTCATCAAAACAACCACTCTCATCAATGTTTTTGAGAGCTTTACGAATTTGTAGCCCTGAGTTCATAGATGAGGAAATATCTAAAATTTATGAAATAGGTAATGATTTAAAATACCCAAGAAATGTAATTGATAAATCTTTTAAAGTTGCTAGGAACACTTTTTATAATCCAAAAAAGGGCAACCAGCCTTATTCAACTAAAAATATGTTGGTTCTCCCTTACCATGAAAACTTGGTTGATATGCCTTCTCTTCTTAAGACTTTTAATATTAAAGTTGTATTCAAAAATCTTGACACAGTAAAAAAACTTTTGATTAAGAATTCCCCCCAAAATGCTGATGGATGTGTCTATAAGATTCCTTGTAAAATTTGCGATAAAGTTTATTACGGTCAAACTGGTAAAAATCTCGAACTAAGATTAAAACAACATAAATATAGCATTAGAACTGGACAAGATTCCAATGCTCTATTTATTCATGTAAGAGATTTTAACCATCCAATTGATTTTCAAAAAGTTGAGAAAGTAGTATCAAGCAAGTCCATGGTCGACAGGAATATAATTGAATCTTGTTTCATAAAAAGCAGTTTTGACAATAATATGAATATTTCCTTTGGTTTATATAAATTAGATCCATTTATAATTAATAGAATTTGGGTAGAATTTAATAATACACTGGACAAATAAATAGCTTGGGGGTGAGTTTTGCAAAGGACCTGTCCAAGTTGGCTCGCCGCGCGTCACGTGTTTAACCGTTGTGGGATCTGATAGTGAGGTGCTGGCCGACCCCTTATATAGCTTCCTTGGATGCTTCACTTTCATAGTTCCTTGATAATGTGAGTAGTCACGAAAGCGCTTGGAATTTCTCTATTTTTTCAGAGTGGTTGTTTTGCATATATGTGTATATATATATATATATATATATATATGTATATATATATATGTATATATATATATATATATATATATATATATATATATATATATATATATACATATATTTTATTTTATATTTATTTTTTTATTATCACACCGGCCGATTCCCACCAAGGCAGGGTGGCCCGAAAAAGAAAAACTTTCACCATCATTCACTCCATCACTGTCTTGCCAGAAGGGTGCTTTACACTACAGTTTTTAAACTGCAACATTAACACCCCTCCTTCAGAGTGCAGGCACTGTACTTCCCATCTCCAGGACTCAAGTCCGGCCTGCCGGTTTCCCTGAATCCCTTCATAAATGTTACTTTGCTCACACTCCAACAGCACGTCAAGTATTAAAAACCATTTGTCTCCATTCACTCCTATCAAACACGCTCACGCATGCCTGCTGGAAGTCCAAGCCCCTCGCACACAAAACCTCCTTTACCCCCTCCCTCCAACCCTTCCTTGGCCGACCCCTACCCCGCCTTCCTTCCACTACAGACTGATACACTCTTGAAGTCATTCTGTTTCGCTCCATTCTCTCTACATGTCCGAACCACCTCAACAACCCTTCCTCAGCCCTCTGGACAACAGTTTTGGTAATCCCGCACCTCCTCCTAACTTCCAAACTACGAATTCTCTGCATTATATTCACACCACACATTGCCCTCAGACATGACATCTCCACTGCCTCCAGCCTTCTCCTCGCTGCAACATTCATCACCCACGCTTCACACCCATATAAGAGCGTTGGTAAAACTATACTCTCATACATTCCCCTCTTTGCCTCCAAGGACAAAGTTCTTTGTCTCCACAGACTCCTAAGTGCACCACTCACTCTTTTTCCCTCATCAATTCTATGATTCACCTCATCTTTCATAGACCCATCCGCTGACACGTCCACTCCCAAATATCTGAATACGTTCACCTCCTCCATACTCTCTCCCTCCAATCTGATATTCAATCTTTCATCACCTAATCTTTTTGTTATCCTCATAACCTTACTCTTTCCTGTATTCACCTTTAATTTTCTTCTTTTGCACACCCTACCAAATTCATCCACCAATCTCTGCAACTTCTCTTCAGAATCTCCCAAGAGCACAGTGTCATCAGCAAAGAGCAGCTGTGACAACTCCCACTTTGTGTGTGATTCTTTATCTTTTAACTCCACGCCTCTTGCCAAGACCCTCGCATTTACTTCTCTTACAACCCCATCTATAAATATATTAAACAACCACGGTGACATCACACATCCTTGTCTAAGGCCTACTTTTACTGGGAAAAATTTTCCCTCTTTCCTACATACTCTAACTTGAGCCTCACTATCCTCGTAAAAACTCTTCACTGCTTTCAGTAACCTACCTCCTACACCATACACTTGCAACATCTGCCACATTGCCCCCCTATCCACCCTGTCATACGCCTTTTCCAAATCCATAAATGCCACAAAGACCTCTTTAGCCTTATCTAAATACTGTTCACTTATATGTTTCACTGTAAACACCTGGTCCACACACCCCCTACCTTTCCTAAAGCCTCCTTGTTCATCTGCTATCCTATTCTCCGTCTTACTCTTAATTCTTTCAATTATAACTCTACCATACACTTTACCAGGTACACTCAACAGACTTATCCCCCTATAATTTTTGCACTCTCTTTTATCCCCTTTGCCTTTATACAAAGGAACTATGCATGCTCTCTGCCAATCCCTAGGTACCTTACCCTCTTCCATACATTTATTAAATAATTGCACCAACCACTCCAAAACTATATCCCCACCTGCTTTTAACATTTCTATCTTTATCCCATCAATCCCGGCTGCCTTACCCCCTTTCATTTTACCTACTGCCTCACGAACTTCCCCCACACTCACAACTGGCTCTTCCTCACTCCTACAAGATGTTATTCCTCCTTGCCCTATACACGAAATCACAGCTTCCCTATCTTCATCAACATTTAACAATTCCTCAAAATATTCCTTCCATCTTCCCAATACCTCTAACTCTCCATTTAATAACTCTCCTCTCCTATTTTTAACTGACAAATCCATTTGTTCTCTAGGCTTTCTTAACTTGTTAATCTCACTCCAAAACTTTTTCTTATTTTCAACAAAATTTGTTGATAACATCTCACCCACTCTCTCATTTGCTCTCTTTTTACATTGCTTCACCACTCTCTTAACTTCTCTCTTTTTCTCCATATACTCTTCCCTCCTTGCATCACTTCTACTTTGTAAAAACTTCTCATATGCTAACTTTTTCTCCCTTACTACTCTCTTTACATCATCATTCCACCAATCGCTCCTCTTCCCTCCTGCACCCACTTTCCTGTAACCACAAACTTCTGCTGAACACTCTAACACTACATTTTTAAACCTACCCCATACCTCTTCGACCCCATTGCCTATGCTCTCATTAGCCCATCTATCCTCCAATAGCTGTTTATATCTTACCCTAACTGCCTCCTCTTTTAGTTTATAAACCTTCACCTCTCTCTTCCCTGATGCTTCTATTCTCCTTGTATCCCATCTACCTTTTACTCTCAGTGTAGCTACAACTAGAAAGTGATCTGATATATCTGTGGCCCCTCTATAAACATGTACATCCTGAAGTCTACTCAACAGTCTTTTATCTACCAATACATAATCCAACAAACTACTGTCATTTCGCCCTACATCATATCGTGTATACTTATTTATCCTCTTTTTCTTAAAATATGTATTACCTATAACTAAACCCCTTTCTATACAAAGTTCAATCAAAGGGCTCCCATTATCATTTACACCTGGCACCCCAAACTTACCTACCACACCCTCTCTAAAAGTTTCTCCTACTTTAGCATTCAAGTCCCCTACCACAATTACTCTCTCACTTGGTTCAAAGGCTCCTATACATTCACTTAACATCTCCCAAAATCTCTCTCTCTCCTCTGCATTCCTCTCTTCTCCAGGTGCATACACGCTTATTATGACCCACTTCTCGCATCCAACCTTTACTTTAATCCACATAATTCTTGAATTTACACATTCATATTCTCTTTTCTCTTTCCATAACTGATCATTTAACATTACTGCTACCCCTTCCTTTGCTCTAACTCTCTCAGATACTCCAGATTTAATCCCATTTATTTCCCCCCACTGAAACTCTCCTACCCCCTTCAGCTTTGTTTCGCTTAGGGCCAGGACATCCAACTTCTTTTCATTCATAACATCAGCAATCATCTGTTTCTTGTCATCCGCACTACATCCACGCACATTTAAGCAACCCAGTTTTATAAAGTTTTTCTTCTTCTCTTTTTTAGTAATTGTATACAGGAGAAGGGGTTACTAGCCCATTGCTCCCGGCATTTTAGTCGCCTCATACGACACGCATGGCTTACGGAGGAAAGATTCTTTTCCACTTCCCCATGGACAATAGAAGAAATAAAAAAGAACAAGAGCTATTTAGAAAAAGGAGAAAAACCTAGATGTATGTATATATATATATGCATGTGCGTGTCTGTGAAGTGTGACCAAAGTGTAAGTAGGAGTAGCAAGATATCCCTGTTATCTAGCGTGTTTATGAGACAGAAAAAGAAACCAGCAATCCTACCATCATGCAAAACAGTTACAGGTTTTTGTTTCACAGTCATCTGGCAGGACGGTAGTACTTCCCTGGGTGGTTGCTGTCTACCAACCTACTACCTATATATATATATATATATATATATATATATATATATATATATATATATATATATATATATATATATATATATATATATATATATATATATATATATTTATATATATATATATATATATATATATATATATATATATATATATATATATATATATATATATATATATATATATATATATATATAGATAGATATATACAAACATTATGTTTAAAAACAGAGCATGACCCGAACCTGCGCACTGTGCATCTAGGTATACAATATTAAGCCACACAGTCAAACCTCAGAGAACCAGGTTTGTGTTATGTCGTCTCATCCTGCCACATACATTGCCCTCGCAAGAGATTTTTAGAATGTTAAAAAGTTCACAAACGAGCGAAATTATTTACGAACATTATCTCACAGCCTTGAGCAGGACTCGAACGTGGGCACTCTGCATCAAGGTGCACAGCACCTGGGCCACACAGCTAGATCCCAGATATATATAGGCACCTAGCAGTCTTGAGCTTTGCATTTTTATTCCATACTATGAGGTTGAGCGCATCTCCAGGCTGCTCTCGGGGGCTCTCATGAGTGCCTGTGTTTCTCATTGCAGTGCTCAAGAGTTCTCATGAGTGCCTGTGTTTGACTTAAGATATTGCGTCTAGAGAGCTTCTGTTGTTCTTAGCTCAACATTTGAAGGACAGTTAGTTAACACACTAAATAATGCCTCGCAGTTAGAGTGATCTTGCGCAAGTTTGTTTCCTAAATAGCCGTAAATGAGAGTTTACGTAGCATATGCTCTGTTCTAGAAGAATTACCCAGATGTTCAACAGTTCGGGCTCTAAACTGCCTCGTTGTCTTAATGTAACGAGAATTACATTTTTATATCTCATACAAGTATATTGATATACAGTAGACGGCAGTTGGCAGTCGGGGATCAAATCCCTGACTGTGGATTGAATTCCGTAAGTACTTGAAAAATTTTCTTTATATTGTAACTATTGCTGAAACTCAATAGTAGGATTACATATACGTTTGCTTTAGGTTAGATAAGACTGGTCAGGGAACACGACAAGTGATTTCTGACGCGTCTTAGTCATATGATGACCCGCAACTTCAGTTTTTGGTTATATAACCGAGACCTTCTGCTGGCTTACCCCTCCACCTCTTTAAAAACTATGGATATCATTTTTATAATTAGATTGATGTTGTGAACATATTCTCAAGTTCTTTCAGTCAATACATTCAAAACTGGTAAGTGACATATTTTTTCTGTTTTATAAGTAAATTTCGTATCGCGATGTGATCAATTATTTAACTAAGGAATATTATCTAATCAAATGATAAACTGGTAGAGCTCGAACCCATGGCGGGTGAGTCCTGTCATCTACACATCTCCTTTACAACAGAGGTCTGAAATATAGATCAAAAACACACAATACCGCGACTGGAACAATATACACATAACTCGCATATACGAGAAAGAAGCTTATGACGACGTTTCGGTTCAATTTGGGCCTTCGTGTGTTAGTGTGTGACTAGTTAATAAGAACATAAGAACATGAGAACATAAGAATATATATTAATGGTTCAACTTGGACCGAAACGTCGTCATAAGTTTCAGTTTCCTATGTGCGGGTTATTTGTGTAGCGTCAGGTTGGAAATATTCACGAAAACTTAAAAACAAAAAAAACATTAGCCATCGTTGTCCTCAACAACGACACAACTCGTTTACATCCAGTTACTAAACACAATTAAATAGTTATCTTCTCACAGCAGGCATATATATAAAAAAAAAACTGAGATTTCTTCAAACACATTACTTATAATGGTAATCATAACTTTTAATGGGTGGACCGGTAAGCCAGAGGAAGTCCTCGGCCAAATGACCAAAAGCTCCAGCTGCGGGTCACCTAAGATCCGCATCAGGAAACGCTTGTCCTGTTTCCTGACAAACCTTACCTAATCTGACCTGACCTTCAAACCAAATATTGTCAGAATCCTGGAATAACTGAACTGTATATATGATTATTATGTCAGTAAGTGGAATATTGACTGTACGCTCCTACAGGTCCCCAGAAAAGTTGGTCTACAAGAGGATGAAGAGGGAATTAGAATTCTTATCAACTTATAAGAACATAAGAAGGAACACTGCATCAGGCCTACTGGCCCATGCAAGGCAGGTCCAGTCTCCCACCTGTTTAAGCCAATGACCCAAACTAGTCAGGTCAAGTCGCGTCACATCCAGTTAAGGAAGGAGCACGGCATCAGACCTATTAGCACAAGCTAGTCAGGTCCAACTCACACCCACCGATGCATTTATCTAACCTATTTTTAAAACTACACAACGTCTTAGCTTCTATGACGGTACTCGGGAGTTTGTTCCAATCATCCACAACTCTATTAACAAACCAGTGCTTTCCTATGTCTTTTCTGAAACTGAATTTTTCAAACTTAAAAAAAATGGCTGAGGCTCCTGTCTTGGATAGATAATTTTAGCACATTGTGATTATCAAATGGTATACAATAACGACAGGTTGGTAGATAAGACACATAGGCAACATTTAGGCAACTTTATTTCGAAATGTTTCGCCTACACAGTAGGCTTCTTCAGTCGAGTACAGAAATTAGGCAGGAGCAGTGTGATGGACTGGTTACATCGTCTTCACACTGCTCCTGCCTAATTTCTGTACTCGACTGAAGAAGCCTACTGTGTAGGCGAAACGTGTCGAAATAAAGTTGCCTAAATGTTGCCTATGTGTCTTATCTATCAATTTTAGCACATTGTTTACATTCCCTTTATTTATTCCTGTTTTACATTTATACACCTCAATAATATCCCCCATAATTCTATGCATTTCTAGAGAGTGCAGATTTATGGTCCTCAGTCTATCCTCATATGGAAGAGTTCTGATACATAGGATCAACTTTGTCATCCTCCTTTGTACGTTTTCCAGTGTATTTATATCCATTCTGTAATAAAGTGACAAAAACTGTGCAGCATAATCTAAATGAGGCCTAACCAAGAATATATAGAGTTGGAAAACAACCTGAGGACTCTTATGCTTCTTGATATGAAGCCAAGGATTCTGTTCATGACTCACGAAATCGTAATGACACGATTGCAAACAAACCATACCATTTGTCTATATTAAACTGCATCTGTAACTTCTCCGACCATTGCATCAGTCTATTCAAATCTTCCTGGAGTGCTCTAATGTCCTCGTCAGAATGAATTTGACGGCCTATTTTGGTGTCATCGGCAATCTTGCTAATGTCGCTATTTATTCCCTCATCTATATCGCCTATGTAGATTGTGAACAACAAGGGGCCCAACACTGACCCCTGTAGAACACCGCTCGTGACGCTTCCCCACTCTGATTTCTCCTGATTTATGCAATCTCTCTGCTGCCTATCTGTCAACCACAACTCTATCCAGGAAAAAAATTCTCCTGTTCCGTGTACCATAATTTTCCTCAATAGTCTCTGATGTGGGACTCTATTAAAAACCTTACTGAAGTCCATATACACAATATCATATTCATTACCATGATTTACCCCCTCAAACACCTTAGTGAAAAAAAGTTAATAAATTCGTAAGGCAGGAACGCAACTTTGTAAAACCGTGCTGAGATTCATTAATCAATTTATGCCTATCAAGATGGTTACGAATTGCCTCGGCAATTATTGATTACATAACTTTTACCAATATGGAGGTATGGCTTATTGGTCTATAGTTCAAAGCTAAGGACCTGTCACCTACTTTGAAAATAGGTTTCACATTTGCCATTTTCCACTTATCTGGCACCATGCCAGTTTGTAGTGATATGTTGAAAAGATTAGCCAAAAGTCTGCTAAGCTCCTCTTTACATTCTTTTAAAACCCTTGTGTACAGCTCATCAGGGCCTGGGGATCTGTTAGATTTTAATTTATCTATTTGCCTGAGGAGCATGTCACTTGTGACTCTAATCGTGCATAGTTTGTTATCGTCCTGTTCTACATAATTTATTATTTCTGGAATATCACTAGTATCTTCCTGTGTAAAAACTGAGAGGAAGTATGTGTTAAAAATTCTACATATTTCCTTATCACTGTCCGCGAGTTGACCCGAGTAATTTTTGAGTGGGCCTATCTTGTCCCTAGTCTTATATCTGTACCTGAAGGAATCCTTTTGGGTTAGTATTTGATTCCCTTATTATTTTTTTATTATCTCTTTAACTGAATATATTTATTTCTTAACTGCCTCTCTCCTCTTTTGATTCTTCTATACATGCCTCTCTTTTGACCAATGAGCTGTTTTAACCTATTATTTGTCCATTTAGGATCATTTTTGTTTGATCTGATTTCCCTATTAAAACATAAGTTATCTGAGCAGCTAGAACTATGCCCTGAAAAACGTCATATCAGCAACCATCACCACCTACCTGACCCATAGTCAGGTCATTCCAGTTCAGCCCACCCAGATAATTTCTCAAGTCCTATGAAATCAGCCAAGCGGAAGTCAGAGACAGAGACTTGATTGCCATTATTAGGGTAATTCCATGAAATATTAAAACTGTGTGATTTGTGATCACTTTCCCCAAGCTCATCATTAACCGCAAGATTATTAATTAGCAATCCCCCTTCTGGCAAGAACCAAGTCAAGCAGGTTATTTCCTCTAGTTGGTTCTGTCACAAAACTGTTTAAAAAAAAAAAACAATCCTGAATCATATCAAGAAAGCCGCTTGACACTAAATTTCCCGTCAAACTGCTCCAGTTAATTTGTCCAAAGTTAAAATCTCCCATTAGCACAACATTTTCGTATGTAGATGCCTTACGAATTCCGTCTCTTCAAAGTTTACTGCATTCTCTATCAAGGTATCGAGTAAATAACATGCCAAAATTTGTTAAGTTTGGACGCCTTACTCTCGCTGCTCGCCGAGTCTCGCCAGGATCACAGTCTCAAGCAGCGCTGAGTTTCAGGTCAAGATATTGATGATAATAATGTCTGACTCACACTGCACATACATGTGAGTATGCACTGGCTCTGTTGATGAGTAACGTATCGTTTATTGCCGAGTAACGTATCGTTTATTAACGAGTAAAGTATCATTTATTGACGAGTAACGTATCTTTTATTGATGAGTAACGTATCGTTTATTGATGAGTAACGTATCGTTTATTTATGAGTAGCGCAGCATTTATTGATGACTACCGCATCGTTCATTGACAAGTAACGTATCGTTTATTGACGAGTAACGTATCATTTATTGATGACTAACGTATCGTTTATTGGCAAGTAGCGTATCATTTATTGACGAGTAACGTATCGTTTATTGATGAGTAACGTATCATTTATTGATGAGTAACGTATCGTTTATTGACGAGTAACGTATCGTTTATTGACGAGTAACGTATCGTTTATTGACGAGTAACGTATCGTTTATTTACGAGTAACGTATCGTTTATTGACGAGTAACGTATCGTTTATTGATGAATAACGTATCATTTATTGACGAGTAACGTATCGTTTATTGACGAGTAACGTATCGTTTATTGACGAGTAACGTATCGTTTATTGACGAGTAACGTATCGTTTATTGACGAGTAACGTATCGTTTATTTACGAGTAACGTATCATTTATTGACGAGTAACGTATCGTTTATTGATGAGTAACGCATAAATTATTGATGACTAATGTATCGTTTATTGACAAGTAACGTAAGTTAGGGGCGAAAAACAACGGTAATAACTAATATCTTGGCACCATAAAAGGCTAAGTTTATATTAACTTTTAATAAAACACAGGATCTCTCTTAGAGTTTTAAGAATTGTTTTATTAACAATAAAAAATAATTTCGTGTCTCATTTATTTAAATTTCGTCAAGATATTTAAGAATATTTTTAAGTTTGACTTATTTTTTCTTAGGAATTGTTTATCATTACGAAAGTTTTTAACTTCCAGGATTCGATCCCTCGCAACCTAGAGTCATCTATTGTACGTCAATGTACTGGTACAAGATGTACGTCTCAGTACCTGTGCAATGTACTGGTACAAGATGTACGTCTCAG